>NC_083479.1:3260000-3342500 GCF_030014155.1 Tachysurus vachellii
TTATTAAAAACCGGACAGGGAATAAAAAAACCCCACTGCACGTGTACATAAACTTGGAGGAATCATATATCACATCAAAAGCCTAAACTGACTGATGAAATTTAAGAGCCTTCAATTGCATGAAATTTCAGACTCTTTATAAATGTAACACCCAAGTGATCCTGCCCAGCTGCTCAGTGTGCCAGCTTGTAAAAGCGGCGTGTTTCATTAAAAATTCATTTCTATACACAAAGCCGAATAGAAGAAGTGTGTAAGTCTACACTGAACTGCAGACCCTCTCAACAGGTCTGTGTTTTTGTGTTTCTGCAGCGACCCAGCTGAAGTCCGAGGAGGGAAGTGTTCCAGAGGGGAAGGTGAAGATCCGGCTAGAGCATGATGGGACATTTCTGGAAGTGGATGAGGATGATGTTGAGAAGGTGGGTCATGAGGGCTTGGTTTTATCATCTTAAGTGCCTCATACACACATCTGATTGTGTGTGTGTGTGTGTGTGTGAGGAATTATCAGGATACAAAATAGTAATATTTAAATTTATTTAAAAATAAGACCCCGGCACAGTCTTTTTTCAAAGCATTGACACTGGACTAAAATATATTACCAGATTATTAATTTTTTAAATTCTAGCATGATTGAATAAGGTGTAAGTTATATTATTAAGTCATTAAGTGAGTATTATCTGTCTGTAATTGGGATTGACGGATGTTTCGTTGGTCTGTAAGGCGAACCCTCCCTCGTTGGACCGTGTGGAGGATTTGTCTTCGCTGCTCTACCTGAACGAGTCCAGCATCATGCACACATTGCGACAGCGCTACGGAGGAAACCTCATCCACACCTACGCTGGATCAAACATAGTGGTCATCAACCCTGTCAGTTTGCCGTCCATGTACTCTGAGAAGGTGAGAGTCTCTACGTGATGTTAGGGTGTGACCAAAAATGCACTACTGACAAAAAGAAACATGCCTGTTGTTTCGTCCGTTCTCAGGTGATGCACATGTTTAAAGGTTGCCGCAAAGAGGACACGGCCCCCCATATATACGGCATAGCACAGGCTGCGTACCGTAAACTTCTGACCACGCGCCAGGACCAGTCCATCATACTACTGGGGAAAAGCGGCAGTGGAAAAACCACTAACTGTCAACATCTGGTGCAGTACCTGGTGACCATTGCAGGCAGCAACAGCAAGGTGTACTCAGGTGAGTGAGGAAGAGGAGAAGGGGAATGTGGTTTACCCTCAGAGGTCACCTGGGATTAGTTAAGAACTAGTTAAGCATCAGAGCTTTACCCACCGTTTTAATGGAGTTAATAAAATCATAAATACTGAAAAGAAAACAGTCCATATTTTCGTATTTGGTTGACAAAGTTGGCCAAACTGCACATTCTATGACTCTTTCTATGCCAGTAGTTTATGGAAACACAATGCAGTGTAAATTGGTATGCAGTGTGGCCCAATACAAGTAGCTGCACATAAAGAATATAATGTGACCGAATGTCCTCTGTTCGTTTCCTCCAGCTGAGAAGTGGCAGGCTGTCTACACCATCCTCGAGGCGTTCGGGAACTGCAGCACGTCCATGAACGGGAACGCCAGTCGCTTCTCCCACATCGTCTCTCTGGACTTTGACCAGGCCGGTCAGGTGGCTTCCGCTTCAATCCAGGTACGAATCAGAAGGTCACTCAGCACAAACCTTCAAGAAAGCCGATCTTTAACGCAGATCTTCTCGCCCTGTAGACCATGTTGCTGGAGAAGTCGAGAGTGACGCGGCGACCGGACGGCGAATCCACTTTCAACATTTTTTATTACATGATGGCAGGAGCCGACAGTTCTCTCAAGTAAGATGCCACAGATTCAGTTTTGTTTTAAATCGGTTTAGATGCAGTAGTACTTCATGTGGGAACAGTGTCCTAATGACCAAGTTGAAAAGTTCCACTTTGTGTCTAGGGTTCATGTCTCTCACTCTTAAAGGTTATTTGTCTCTTACAACAGAAGGGTTACGTATTGTTTCAGTCTTTCAATTTTAACTGCTTTTGCTTTGAGAACATGTCACAGAGTCGCCGTCTCACTTTATCAATTTTAAAGTTGATATTTGTTTTTGTACATTATATGAATAATACAAATCTCTCTCTGCATTTTTTTGGGCAAAAAAAAAAATGACTCTTGCTAACAGGCTAAAAGCTTCTAGCTTTTTAAATCTGAGTAAACCTTTTATTATCCTCGGTGGAACCTTACACAGACCTGGCTGCTGGTAGAATCCCTAAATAATTGAGCTTCAAAAAAAGGCCTTGAGTAATGTTCTTTTATAAGAGTAGAGAATTTTAGAAGACGTTCAGACAACATTCTACATAAGATTTAACATAAAATGCTACAAAAGAGGGTTCTCCTAGCAGAACGTTTGCATGAACCTGAGAACCCTTCACCATTGGAAAGAACCCTTGAGGAATGCCTTGTAACAGTGTTTCACATTCAACCATCACACTATCACCATTTAGAACCATTAAATATTCAACATCAGTTAAGGATTTATATTTTTTAAAACGTTTTGAAGTCGAACCCCTTCAGGAAGTTACACTATTATCAGTAATTATTCAATCTCATACCCTGTAAAGGATCTGAAGGCATCTCTTGAAGGTGTAGAAACTAAAAATGATGGTTTCTGTATAGAAGAGTTTCTCAGTAGTACGCTGTAGTATCAAGTCAGAAACCTTAAACTCCTGTTTTATACTAAGAGTATATTATGTTTTACACCAGGAAGCTGTCAGTTCCACTACATGAAGTAATGAATAATTACCTTTCTAACAGCTAACATCCTTCTTGTGCTAATGAGTAAGCTGTTGTCTTATTCATTTTTATTTCCTTACCCAAAAATTGGGCTAAACACTCTGTTAAACCACTCTTGGTATATCACACACCACTGTAACCTATTATTCTATTATCTGAGCTGCTCTAGGACCATTTTCACATGATGGGTGCCAGATTTTTTTTAGTTCTCTCCTTAACCCCATAACCTGTGTCTGTAGAACCGAGCTGCACTTCAACCACCTTGCAGAGAACAGCGCATTCGGGATCCTGCCTCACTCCAAGGCAAGAACCACGTCGACAACTTCTACAAGAAAATTCGTCTACACATCATTTACAAGTTCTAACACACCAGTCCGGTCTAACCCTTTCTGTTTCTTCAGCCTGAAGAGAAACAAAAGGCCACTCAGCAGTTTGCGAAACTGCAGGCTGCAATGAAAGTGTTGAGCATTTCTTCAGAGGAGCAGAGAACTTTCTGGCTGGTGTTGGGCGCCATCTACCACCTAGGAGCAGCGGGAGCCACTAAAGGTTGGATGTTTTCAGCATGATAAACTTATTAAATCTAATGCGTGCATCTGGACAATTTCATCAGTATGAACAGTGTAAACAAACGGAGATGATGTTGGAATGATGATTGGGTTGTTACACCGGCACGAGCATGATAGATGATTTAAATCATCTGTTACAGTTTGACTAATTTCTCCTCATCCATTCCATAGTGCAGTAATGATTATTGACTGAGTGCTAATGGCTCCGGATGTGTTTATTCTCAGTAGCTCGTTTGACGCTCGTTTTGTCTAATGTTGCCCCCCTGTGCAGTCTCAGTCATAGACGAAAGCGGTAATGAACGTCTCCATCACTCATCTGTCTGTCATCGCTTTCCAGAGTTCTACTGCACGTCGACTTTTGCTTCATTTTTTTTTTTTAATTCTGTTACACTTTCTACAATGTTCACATTAATTATCCATGCATGAGCATTTAAAAAAAAAACCAAACTATACAGTCTTTTACTCTATACAGAAATAATGGTTTCTTTAGAGGTGTACTGTACGCTACAACATGCTGCTTCTGTTGCTGTGATGAGAAATCTTTCTTTGAATTGCAGTCATCTCCGAAAAAGTGTTTATCATCAGTTTTAATGCATAAACATGATTGTCACAATAAGCAGCAATCAAATATACCTTAGTGTAGCGTTATCATGCGTCGTAACAGTGTGTATGGACTTTATAGAAAGTGTCACATTTTTAAAAATTTTTTTTTTTTTTTAAACAGCACATGTTCTCTACAGAGCTCATACCATATCCTTATCCTGTTATATCAAGCATGCAATAAAGTGCCATGTCTTGACTTTTCACCCCATCGCATTTTCACAAGCAGCCACTCTGTGGCAGTAGAGTCATTTGAGAAGCTTGACTCGAGCCCCGTGACTCCGGCGTCTCTCCGTATCCTCAGCCTCTCTCGTGCAGTGTGACATGGGGTTAATGCGAGTGGGCGATAATGGTAATAATGACATTAAGCGAACGGCTCATCACTCAGCGCTCTACTGAGATTCCGGTAATGAGCTCACTAATGGGTCTCATGCGTTTAGAACAAGGCCTGTATCATTTTCTTAACTTCTACATGCATGTGTGTGTGTGTGTGTGAGTTTGTGTATGAGAGAAACTGCATGATAACATGAACCTTAACTCGTCTGAGATTTGTTTCTCCAGTAGATCTGCAGTGTGTTGTGTCTTGTTAACCCTTCTGTTTTCACTCACATGCTGATGTTGCATGTTGGCGCTGCACCGCACCGTAACCCAGAGTCAGATGAAGGTAAATGCATTCTCTTGTATATTCACTGTGTGTGTGTGTGTGTGTGTGTGTGTGTGTGTGTGTGTGTGTGTGTTAATCACTGATAGCAGACAGTTTATTAGCATTTTAATGGCATTGGGCTTCCATGTTTCACACGCTTTCATCCTGTCTCAGTGAGGCAAAGCAGTGGGCTTGTGCTGCTGATAAAGCTCCTATCTGCTCTGTTTGATGTTCCTCCATAGTTCTCTTAACAATCTGGGTGCTGGAGTGTAAGAATAACAGAAAACAGTGAGGGAGACAAACCTTGCTTCTATCCGAACTGTTTGATTTTCAGACTCAAAGATTAAAGTAAATTAGGAGGAATTGAAGTGAAAGTTAAAGCACGTGTTCCTTCTCAGGCTGTTAACCAACAAGTGTTCGGTGACTTCGGTTTACTTCCTGGCAGCTACGAGGATAACTAACAAGTGTAGCTACAGTAACAACTGAAGGAAGCTTATAGCAACCAACTGACTTTTCTCAGCAATATATTAAGCTTAACGTCATAAGCATTGCTGTGATGCCAAATTTGTCTAGTTATATAGTAAAGGAATATAAGGATAACAATCAGGACATGAGCTGATGTCCCGCTTTAACTGTACAAAGTCAAATTCTCTTGACTTCCTGTCAGACAAACATCCTGCTCATCCCCTGCTACCAAACTGTGTTAACGATAATAATATTTACAAGGTGTCTAAAAAGTCAGGAACCAGCAGGAATATCTGGTGTGTTGATCTGTGATCAGTAAAATATATTGAGCACAATCCATAAAACCGGGATACAGAGCTGAGAAAATGCCTAGAGCACAAGGAGGAACTATAATAAATAATAAATATAGAATTTACTGTATTTAAGTGTGTGATTTTTTTTATTTTTTATTTTTTCCTCTCATTGGGTCTTGAGTTATTTATTTGTTGTTAGATATGAGCTAGACTTGGGAGTTAGTTTTATTATGACTGAAGTACTGACAACACCTTTTTCATACCAGCACAAAAAGTTCTCCAGTTTTGTGCTTTTCTTAAAATAAATAAATAAATAAATAAATAACACTGACACACACTTATGTATTAAAAGGGATTTTTGTCAGTGTTATTTATTTATTTGTTTGTTTGTTTGTTTGTTTTATTTCAAAATCATTTCTGTCATTTCTCCACCTCAACCCTGAACCACTGATAGTTTGGAGTAACTTCACTGTTGCATCAGATTCCGGTTGGATGTGATTTGGATTCCGACAGGAATTTTTTTTGTAGTCACTTTTTTGAATGCAGCGTTTTTTTTCTGCTGCCGTATGAAAATATTTTATTACAGAGCAAAGCAGTTTGTTTTGTGCCTGGCTGCTTAGTCTGTAAGCTTCAGCAACATCCGGTACAATAAAAAAAAAACACCTTTTCAACAATAAATCTGGCATGACTTCTAAGCGCTCTAGAAATGATGATAAAATTTGTCTCACTTACATTATATATATATATATATATAAATTTTACTCTGGTTTGTGTCTTCAGCTCTGCTCCCTGTTTGCTGTCACTTGGTTGAATCTCATCAGCTCTTATATCACAGTCCGCTCCTTTTTACGTCTCTGTGCCCTGATTATATTCTGCCACTTTGCATAAAAGCGTCTTAAATGAATAAATGTAAATAGAAAATGCAGTAAGTGTACAATCAATCCTTATCGCTTCATTATTAACTCCCTCTCTCTCCTCAGCCGGCCGTAAGCAGTTTGCCAGACACGAATGGGCTCAGAAAGCGGCATATCTCCTGGGCTGCACCCTGGAAGAGCTCTCATCATCCATCTTCAAACCTCAGGCCAAGGGAACACTGCCACGGACCTCCAGCGTCCGCCCGGGACCCGAGGACCCCGGAGATAGCTCAGGCAAGTATGAGCACAACGACAACAGATCTCTAATACAAAAACAAACAGGACCAGGCTTTACTTTACTTTGATTTAAAACTCAAACACTTCCTTACATCCTGAGTGAGTTCTCCAGCAACCACAGGCACAGCGAGACGTACTGTCAGGTTTACTGTATAGTCGTTAAAGCTTTTTATTCATGAACTTTCTCCCATGAAAACAGGCTACATTAAAATGTAAATCTAAGTTATGAAGTTCAACATGAATTAAAATCAGTTCATTTAACTAGCCAGTCGATTTGGTTTCTAATAATCTATTACAATAATGAAATACTAAATAATAATTACAATCGCTTTGATTGTTCACGGTAATGATCTCCATCAGCATGAAAAATAAATAAAGCAATAACTAAGCAGCTTCTCTCCTGCTCTGCAGTCTACATCCAGGGTGGCAATCATTTTAAAGCTGACCAAAAAAAAAGGTCCAGTTCCAAGTAATAAAGAAAGTGAAATGTGGAAACATCTGGGCTGCTGTTCTGGCCCAGAGCGGCTGAGGGCTGGAATCTGATTGGTCGGACGGTGTGCACTACAGCACGGGTTATATATAGTGATGAGGTTTCTGTAGTAACAGCTCATACACATGGGTCATGTAAAATAATAAGGGGGCACTCACATAATCTAAGAGTCATAATAAAGGTCATAATAGTCATTTATTAATTTAACATTATGGAGAGGTCTTGTTTGTTAACACTGCTGTCTTTATTGTGTTTACCATTTTCACCGTAATCTTGATAAAATGACAGGGCGTGTGTGTGTGTGAGAGTGTGTGTGTGAGCGGGTGAGAAATTGAGACCACAGACTTCCACATTATACCGAACTGTAAACTGTTAAAATGTGAGATGTTTGTTAATAAATATAACCTTGTAATTGCTGTGAAATGGCTGTTGTAAAGCTTGATTAAAACACTCCAGGCCATGCAGTTATACGCACGTCATTACGCATCACATCTGTCTGTGTTTTTCTCTCTCGAAGTCTCTAACTGTCCTCTTATACGACAATTTACCAACCATTATAATGTTCATTTATTATAGAATGTCCTTTTTGTCTGTTTATAGTTACGTGTAATTGTGTGAAACACAGTGTTCCTTGGTCTTTGTTTAAACAGGGAGTTGTGTGACGTGCGCTCCTGCAGTATTACAATATGTACCATAAGTGTGGTTTATTTCTCTCTGATTGCGTGAGCTGGAGATGTCGCCCAAGGCCACGCCTACGCTTCTTAGTCACGTTCCCATGTCTCCCGAGGGCGCGTCAGGACACGTGGCTGTGTCTTGGTTGCAGGTGCGAGATTTATCTAATGTCAGAAATGCTTAGCGGCTACCAGGAGGAATGCGTGTGGGCGCCTGCAGTCTGATTTCTCATGACAAGCCTGAGTCACTCCATCCCCAATGCGCATATTCAGATTTAATGTCAGTGCCGAACGCATCATGATGATGAAAGCGCTTTCTCCGCTGCCACTTTACTTTATTGTGCTCAAGTTCCTACTCGTTCTTATCTGTCCTTGAGGAACAGAAGATTTAATCTTCAGGCTGTTTCTTTTAAATCGACACAGTCGACATGTCTGGAAGTGTAACGGTGTGTTTGTGTGCTGGGTCTAGGGTCCAAAGCCACGGCAATGGAATGTTTGGAGGCCATGGCTTCCAGTTTATACTCCGAGATCTTCACTCTCCTGATCTCCCTCATCAACAGGTGAGTCCATCGCCAACTCAGATGGGGAAAGATGTTTTATTTCATGTCCAAATTCAAGGTTAGAGTCTAGAGACTAAACCACCAGCTATAATAAGAAGGAAATCAATACCAGTGAAGAATGATAAATCAGCCAAATTTAAACGTGGTCTCGTTAATTTCCAAATAATTAGGTCCTGATACATCAGCAGTGTTGTTTGTGTTTGTATATTTACCTTAATAAAAGCTGCCTTACATATTCCGGCTTTCACTTTGTCTCTCTTAGAGCTCTGAAGTCTACGCAGAAGCACTCGCTGTGTTCTTTGCTGATTGTAGACACTCCAGGTTCCCAGAATCCCCGGCAGGCCAAGATGGAGAGAGGTGCTACCTTCGAGGAGCTCTGTCATAACTACGCTCAGGAGCGACTGCAGGCCCTTTTTCACGAGCGCACGTTTGTTCAAGAGCTGGAGCGCTACAAGGAGGTACACACGTTGTGTTGTGAATGCTTGTGAAGACTCTTCATAGGTATAATCGTTAATAGCCTTACCATTAGTACGCAAGTTAGTACCAGAAATACTGTACACACCTTAGACGTCTTTTATTTATATTATAATAATAAATGATTTATTTATACATTTTCTGCCAAATGCTCCCTTAGTCAGATGTTTTTTGACACACCTGAAAGTTACATCAAAACTGATCTTTTTATTTATTTTTTATGTTGCTGTTTCTTAGTGTTTCTTTTATATATATATATATATAATATATATATATATATATATATTTATCAAAAATAACCTATCATGCCTTATTTCTCCTCCCTCTTGCTCAGACATCTTTGAACAGAATTGACGTGTAAACCAGTGGTACAGGATGTGAATTGTTCTCCATGATTGACCAAGGCCTAGCGCCTTCACAAACCCTTTGAATCCCAGTGGATAAAACCAAAGCTACTTCATTCTGTACACGAGTCACACTTTAATTACTGCCAGTGCAACAGACCAAAGAAAACGATATGAACAGCAATGAAATACAACTTGAAGAAAAATTAAATGAGTGCTTTAAGAACAAGAGTAAAAAACAGTGCCATTTCAGACTCAATTAGATTCTTCCAAAGAAAAAATAAAAAAAAAAGCAATTTCTACGTTTTTCACTTTACTACACATTTATTATTGCTAAATTCAAAATGAAGTGATTTAACCAGAAACTTGGGAGTGGACTTTCAACTGCAGAAGAAAATTGCGACTTCTCTCTCACACTTATTTTTTTCGCATCATGCTGAGAGAGCAAGTCACAAGCTTACAAATTGTGCTCCAAACAGGTAAATAGCCCATGTTTAAAAGCCAAAGAATCAGAGTAATCATAAGGATGCACAGGAATCATGTGACTGATTCATTCACACATCAGGAGTTAAGTCTCAGTCTTTTGGGCCTCTATATCTCATCTATGTGAAATGCTGTAAGCACCTGAAGGTTATTTTACTGCTCCAGTCTTAATTTGACAGCAACGTGATAAAAGCACTCGCATTCAGCCAGAAAAACAAAACACGCCTTCAACAGATGACAGAAATTTGATCTGTAATCTCGTACTGTTTCCTGTACGTTGCGTCTGCTTCATGTTGATGTTTCTGTCTAGACCTACAAACTGCACATGTATTTATGGTCATTATTTAGGATACTTACCGTGCTTTCACGTTTATTTAGGAAAACATTGAGCTCACGTTAGACGACATGGAGCCGAGTCCCTCGCTGTCTGTCGCTGCTGTAGACCATGCGTGCAGTCAGGCCTTGGTAAGGTCACACCTACACCCATGTTCCATGAGAGCTATTGATAAAACACTTTCTGTTACACTCTTTATTTTCTTTCTCTAAAAGTTTATAAGCCAAAAAACAAGCTTCTCTTTTTTTGCTTCCTGAAAGCTTTCCCAAAGCCGAAAACGTACCGACCGTAAAAAAAAGCTGCTGCTATAACAACTGAACAAAACAGTTGTGGACAACAACCAATCACAGCGGTCTCTGAGCGTCCTCTCCACGCTTTTATGTAGTCTTAGCTGTACCTTTGTAGGTAGGTCCAGTCCCAAGCAGCTTAAACAAGATTCAAACGTATCATAGGACTGTTTTAGGAAGCTGTCTTTAACACATTAGCTCCATTGTGCTAGTCAACTAGCATCACCAGACCAGCACTAACCACTGAATTCCTGCTTGCCTCAGATCTTTTTCGACTGGGATGCTGTGGTTGGAAGTGTAGTGCTTGAATTGAAAATCGATGTAAGCTAATCTCTTCATCTCGTGTATCAGCATTTGTTATTGTAGCCTCCATTACACTCGAGTTAAGTGAGACAAAGGGACAAAACAGTGGCTATTTTTTTCCAATAATTGTGCAAGTGCCCTGCTCACAGGCGTCGCCTTTGATTCAGAGCAAGAACGCCACGACAAACAGCTCGGCCCATTTACGCCCTTTTAAAGCACTCAAGAGCGTGATAATTGCTTGGACAGGGTTGTTGTTGTTTAATGGTGGATAGAGTACAATAAAGCATGAAATTAAAAGTTCAATGGTGGTAAACTGAATTCAGCTTGTGGTGTATTTATAAATGTTGGGTCTGTTGTGTGTTATTGCGATGAGTTTGCAGTGTGTGTGTGTGAGAGTGCAGGTGGGTAGAGTCTCACTAGCAGAGTGCATTGGTCTGTAAAAGTCAATAAGGTGCTGGGCTCTTGCTGAGTCTTTACCGGCGATTATTACATGCTGGTAGAAAGGTGGCTTCTTGCTGTGCAGACTTGGAATCGGAGTCTTTTACACCTTCACAAAATAAAGTGTGTATCAGGAAATGTCAGGTAAACTTAACAAGTGCTTTTGCTTAAAAAGGTTATGAACAAATTTGCTTTGGGGCAATGTTTTTTTTGACCTCCCTTTTCTCAGTTCCAGCCTGTACATGTATATATATGTGTGAATGTGTGTGTGTATATATATATATATATATATATATATATATATATATATGTGCCTGTCAGTACCAGTAAAAGAGAAATGGCCTCTCTGCCTGCCAGTCTTGATATGGGGGTGTGGCCTCTGTGCCTATCAGTCTCATTAAAGGTGTTTTGGCACTGCCTGCAGCCTGTCATGTTGAGTGTGTGTGTGTGTGTGTGTCTGTCAGGTGCGGACACCATCGAGGACAGATGAGGCGAGGGGGCTGCTGTGGCTGATGGAAGAGGAGGCAGTACACCCAACTGGATCAGAGGACACACTAATGAAGAGACTTTTTGGCTACTACGGCCCTGCAGAAGAAGAGAGCAAAGGTCTCTCGCTCTCTCTCTCTCTCACACACACACACACACACACACACACATACATATACATATATATTTATTTGTGTGTGTGTATATAGATAATATTTATTTATTTATGTTGAGGCATATAAATGCTTGAATGTACTGCAGGCCACACAATATTGCTGAAGAGCGAGCAACCGCATCACTTCCTACTCGCCCACAGCCATGGCACAGACTGGGTGGAATACGACGTCCGTGGTTGGCTAAACCATGCCAAGCAAAATCCTGCCTCCCAGAATGCAGCCAATCTGCTTCAGAATTCACAAAAGTAAGACAAGTCAGGACACACACACACACACACACACCTGATTGAAGAAAAGTTGTTAATTTGGGCAACAGACACAGTATATAATAAATTGATCACGGCACCATAAAACCTTTCAGGTTATTAATTATGGCTCTAGTCAGTCTGGCTCATGAACACCGGGTTCTGTATCTAAAGGCTGAGGAATCATCACTGTTAATTAACGTACGCATGTTAATTTTCTTGCTTACTATTTAACAGGAAGAACATCAGCGCCTTGTTTTTGGGGCGCTCCAGCAGCGCCACGGTGCTTTCGGGTTCCATTGCCGGGCTGGAGGGTGGCTCTCAGCTCGCTCTGCGCCGTGCTACCAGCATGAGGAAGACCTTCACCACCGGCGTGGCTGCTGTGAAGAAGAAATCCCTCTGCATCCAGATCAAGCTCCAAGTGGTGAGAAATTAGCATGAAAGCATGCGGTTAATTAGTAGAACCTAAAAGCAGGTTTTCATTTTGCAGAAACTTTACATTGGCATTAAATCTGAGTATTTAATAATATGGTAAGGTAACGTTGATTTTTATGGAAAAAACATAGCACATGCTTATTTCTAAAATGAATCACCTGAATAACAAAAAAAACAAAACAAACAAAAGCAGTTTGTGGTCAAAGTCCTGGACTAGTG
Source organism: Tachysurus vachellii (assembly GCF_030014155.1). Taxonomy (NCBI): domain Eukaryota; kingdom Metazoa; phylum Chordata; class Actinopteri; order Siluriformes; family Bagridae; genus Tachysurus; species Tachysurus vachellii. Next base: position 3,272,436 of record NC_083479.1, read on the forward strand.
TACAGTATATACACTATATATTACAGTATATACGTTCACTTATTATATGATTTCTTACAGGATGCGCTGATGGACACAGTCAGGAGGTCAAGGGTTCACTTTGTGCACTGTCTGCTACCTAAGACGGATGCTTTGAAGACTTCCAGCTCTGCGGAGCTCCAGGGTGAGAGCTGTGATCCAGGCCTCATGCAGCTGGATGTGTCCTTACTAAGAGCTCAGATCAGGGGCTCCAAGCTTCTGGCTGCTCTCCGCATCTACAGACAAGGTGTGGAAAATATCAGGAGACAAACCAAGTCAAACTTCAGTTTTATATCAGTTTATTTGTATTCCTTGGCTAAATGAACCTTTTTTATCGCAGGTTATCCAGACCACATGGTGTTCTCGGAGTTCCGGCGTCGCTTCGACGTCCTGGCTCCGCACCTGACCAAAAAGCTTGGCCGTAACTACATCGTAAAGGATGAGAAAAGGGTGAGTGGAGACAGGGATAAAGTGCTCCAGGCTTACGGGAAATGAGACAAAGCTTGGCACTCATCTCTTGCATTTGTGCCACCGTAACAGAGAAATAGAGATGAGTTAATCGTGCCCATTGTGACGGCTTAATCAAGCTTTCCCAGCTGTGTTTCCCGCTCGAATCAATACAGGGTGCAGACAGGAGAAATATATTAATTGCTCTGGGGCTTAGGGCTTGGAAAATGGCCTAAAAATCTTATAGCAATTATCAACTCTGAAAAATGTGGCTGCCATCTTGAACCTAACGATTTGCTGAGTGAAAGTGGGACTGGTGCTTGCAAAACTATGCGTTTATTTGAAATCTCCCAGGCTGTACGACTTTGTTGAATTTGTGTGGCAGAAAATAAGCGTGAAGACTTTCTTTTTTTTTTTTTTTTTCTTCATCCTGACAAGAATTGTGAGAGAAAGGAAGGTCAATTGTGTTTGAATTCCCTGCGGATGAAGCCTCGCAGAAATGAAACGGTGGGAAGAAGGAGGAGAGCACAAAAGCCAGTCTTAGCAGGAGAGAGCAGGCAAAAAAGTGCGAGAAGCAGATTTCCCCTGTGCCAGCGTCTCGCTGATGGGTTTCTGTGGAAACAGACTGGAACAATGGTGCTTTAGTGCTGCTGGCTGCCACCCCCTCGTCCACTGTAATCTAGATGGGGCCTTTCAGATCGGGTTCTCAAGACCTGTCCTACACTGAGAGAGTGAAGTGAAAAAAAAAAGAGAGTGAGTGTGAGAGAGAGAGAGAGAGAGAGAGATGACACTGAAGCTGAGCGTTAGTAGGACGCTTTGGGACTGTGAAGTAGCTCAACTCTGGTTAGTTTTGGTCTTGTTTAACTGTTTATTTATAGACGCAGCATCACTTAAAACAGAGATTGGTCTTCAGAGATACAGTATACTTGTGGTTTGGAAGCCTCTGGAACGATTTTTGGAAAGAAAGCAAGGGCTTGAATTTTGGGCTTGGATTGTCTTCTGTTTGACTAGTACATGACAACACTTGTACAAAAATAAACGTCGATGTGTTTTGCAGGCTGTAGAGGAGCTGCTGGAGTGTTTGGACCTGGAGAAGAGCAGCTATCACATGGGCCTGAGCAGGGTGAGTACTTGCTCAAGTACTTTTATTTCTTTCCTACTAGAAGCAACAGCCAGATTGACAACTAGGTAGCGCAAAAAGGTTAATAAAACAAGGACAGAAATCACTAGTCCTGCGAATCAGCACTAGGGTTGTGTGGTTCATCCAAGAAACATCTGCCTATTGTGTGGAAGTCATTGTTCGGCTCATCACTGCCAGGTGACAGGGTTATTAAGTGCATCCCTCTCTGACACACTCGCCTGCTATTCACAAATTAAAGCGAAGTCTCCTAGCAGAGATCTAATCCCATCAACTGGAAAGGAGGCAGAGAGAACACAGAGACACGGTGGCGCCCAAAGAATCTCCTCCGCTTCCACACAATTGCAGATTCATTGACTTTGGAATGGACGGTTAATTATTTGGCAGGTGCAGAGGGAAAACCGGACCACTCGCAGGTATAGATTAAGAGATTTTCATTAACATTCACACAGCGTCTTCTAGCAGATTCGCACTTCCTAAAACCCCTAAAACTCGGCGAGCAAATCTGATTCCACTAACAAGCGAAGGAAAGAGACTCTAGCAAGCAGAACTTATTGTAATTGGGTAACTTTATACAACATGTATACATTTACATTGCACTCTGCTTGCACTGTTGTATTTAGTTCTGATCGTCAATCAAGCATGCTTATTTAAATAATAAGCCCCGCCCTCACAGTGAATTGAGCAGTGGTTTGTCATATTATTGTCTTTTCTTCCAATTAAAACTTTTTTTGTTGTTTATTATGAACCACTCATGTTTTTGATTTTACTTTTTAATAGCTTTTATGAATAAAAAACAAAAAACAAGCTTCTGAAAGGTGACAAAAACACTTAAGACTAAGCACTAAGACTTTTCAGAAGACTGTAATGATGAGGTGAATCACTCTGAACACTGTGCTTATGAAACACTATGTTTATAATCCACTTTAAAGTGCACATAAAGTATTGTGTATGCTAATGTATGTACAGCGTTGTTACAAATGGCATTTCGGTTGATGGACATCTGTAAACGACTGACAAACCAGTTGGACATATGCTATAGGAAGTGAATGTACTTTATTTTATGTTCACACACATCAGCATTCGAGAGTCAAGGGTGATTGTGACAACTGCAGTCAACGGATGTCGTTACTATTCAAATCATTCGAACTCTTGTCCATGAACGTAAATTTAAATCTCAATAGAATAGCTATTTGGACTTGAATCTGTATGTAGACATTTCTTTGGTAATTTAATCAAGAATAATTCCGTTGTAAAATTCTTTGTACGAATTTCATTGTTCTTGCCCATGTGCTTACCTAAAAAGCTTCTAGAAAAAAAAGAAGCAATACCTGAAGGTTAAAGTCTGTCGGCTATATAAACAGTGTGTATATGAGATGTAAATCTGCACTGTGGTAAGCTTTAGTGAATAAAATATGAGTGCTGTATAAAATCTGACGGCTGATCCTACACTTTTGAACACAAGTGTATATCTGGGTCAGTGTACAGTACGGCGAAGTGCTTTTTTTTCTTCCTTGCTTAGTAAGTTGGAGATTTTCATTAAGCTCTGAACAGAACGTGCAGTTACGCAATCGGAAAATAACTTCAAACCCTGATGAGAACAATAGAATATGACAATATGTATAAGTCTGTGTTGCAACAGGATTGCATCATGATCACTTAAAGTGCAGCTCGGGAGGTAAATTGGAGAGTTTACACTGTAGTGATGCACTCACTGTGTTTGTGTGTATCAGGTGTTTTTCAGAGCAGGAACTTTGGCTAAGCTAGAAGAGCAGAGAGATGAGCAGACCAAACGCAACATCACGTTGTTCCAGGCTGCCTGCAGGGGTTATGTGTCTCGCCAGGCCTTCAAGAAGAGGAAGGTAAATACTGCAACCAGAACACACACACACACACACACACACACACACGTCTCAGTATCAGGTGTAACTTGAAGACTTAAGATCAGGGCTTTGTGGTTTCCCAGTAACAGTCATCATTTCTAGCTGCTACAACATAAGCGATAACGGGAACATTCTAGAACATTAAACCTAACTTTTAACGGATAAAATGTATGGGATGGTAGAAGATCTCTAAAGAGCTCCTTTAATTTCTTTATTATAAGCTGTTACTTTAGAGACGATCGTTTCCTGCTACTAATTTAACATCTATATTATTACACAATAAGCCGATCCATAGCTAGAAGCCGGAGCACTTTATAATAATAGTTTTGTAACTCAGATCATCCCTTTTACCAGCTCTCTGACCATCCATCTGGGATAGTTGTGAATGTATGTTGGTTGGCAGACCTTCATCACACAGCCGTGTTATTGACCTACAGCTTTAAAATGCCACCTGGGCATGTTTTATCATTCGCTGCTTATGTACACATCCTGAACACCACTCGTGACAAATATAGTAATCAGCGTTTATAAGGAATAACACTTATTATTCATTTTATCGATCATAAAGCATATAACTATTAGGAATTATTTAGGAACGGTGTTGATCAGGTGATCAGAAGCCTAACTCAACATTGACCTTCTAACAAATAATAACACTGGCTGTCTGATGGAGGTCTTGACTGGTGGGTTGGACAATCAGACTGCGATTAAAGACATACATGTACAGCTAATTAACACTACTTTTCTTACCTGGTGATGGTCCTTAGTCCACTGTTTCTCATACCTTTTGTGTCCGGCTCCGACTTCCTAAAAACGCCTTTCCTCCAGAATCACATTAATCATACCACAGCAGCCTCTGGCTTTTTCCTCCACACAGGGGACGCGACTGCTCCCAAAAGCCTTTTATTAGGTTCAATCTGTTACTGTTGTAAACACCTAGTGGAAACCTCTGCTGCCTACTTATAGCAGGTTCCTAACTTTTATCCTAAACAACAGCTATCAAACATATACAGAAGTCATTCATAAAAACCAGTTAGGGGATTTATACCATGTAACAGTGAGTTATATAATAACTGAGGGATGTACATATGTATGGATGAGGGGAAAAGACTTGGTGTATTTTTCACCACAGTATTGTGTGTAGGTTGTTTCATATACTTATCCTGTGAAAAGCGTGATGTTTATAGACTGGATTATCAAAGCCTAAAGGTCTCACACCATGACCACGTGAAGTAATGAACCTGAAGAACGTCTCAACTTGCTGAGAGTTTAAGGAATTAATATTCAGTGTAAATTCTAGACAGACGGATAGATAGAATAGATAGAGATAGATTAAGCAAACAATCTGGATTTTTCTTTTTCCTTCACTTGAATAGCCCAGTGATGAGCTCCTGAAATTTCATCCTATAAAACTGGCAGATTTCATTAGTTTAAAGTTCTGTTACAGCTGAAAAGCAAGGCAGGGTCTGAAATGCAACACCACAGCGTAGCACCAGTCACACAAGAGCAGCGTTATCAGTTTCAGCGTGTTTTGTGCAGCGGGCGAGCGTACCCACGATTCACTCCTTTGTATTTTAGTTTTATTCTTCTTCAGTAAGTAATTTTCCCGCTATTGATTCTTCTATTATGTGTTTCGTGTCCTTTCACCTTTGCGGTAGTGTGTAAGTAGCTTGTGAATAATGGACACGGAGCTGGAATAGAGATTCAGTGAGAGAACAAGGCCATTTCTCATAAAGGTAAGTCTGGCCTGGGGGAGGTTTACAAATTTGAAAAAGCAGGAATAAGGATGCGTAGTGGAGCCACTTCCATTAAGGTGATGGATGCTTCTGTCTTCGGTCCGAGTCCGAGTGTGCTGTAATAAAAGACGACGGCATGTTGTTTATTTCATTTAAGACTGCTGTATATATGACTGGAGCTGGTTAGAATGAAGTAATAGCTTTAAGATCTCACTTATTTCATTGCTGTTAGGAAGGAACTTTTAAAGGCATTAGTTAAAAACTAATAGGTCTAAAATTAAAAGCTTAATGCTAATACAATTAATATAATTGCAAATACATTTTTTTTCCTTTTAAATATTTCAAGAGGTTCGCCTCGTACTCCAGAGTGAGTCGTTCTGATGATCGTCTGCAAACGTTAGCTAAAGATGTACGGTGTCTTTCATATGTATTGTGCTGGATCACACCAGTCAGTCAATTCAGGATGTAAAAGACAGCCTTATATCTGAAAGAACAGCGAGTGCTCCTCCAGAAGAAAGCACTTTAAAGGATCACGGCATTATGAAACCCGTGTCCGGCTCCTCGTTCGGCATTTAATCCATACATTATTATCCTACTCCAGCATCCTCCATCTTCAATTAAGCATGCGGGGACGGAATCTAATCATTTAAACGCCTCCAACCATAACATTGGTGTTGGATTTATGGAAGAATGATGATTGGCTTTGAAGTGTTGTTGATTCTTGAAGGACCTGTTATGTGAAGAAGCAGCACATTTCCTGTATCTGAGTTCTGCCCTTTTAACAAGGTTGTAGGAGGATTAGATTACAACCTGTTTGTCCTTGGAGTTTATTTGAGGTCTGGAGAAGATCTCAGCACGTTTTCCCCTTTCTCCAGTGTGAATGAAGATTTCTTTTTTTCACTGTTGTGTAGCTTCCTTTAGATTATAGTGACACATGGCTGCTCTTAGCTTTGTTTATTATTTGTGAGACTTCACTACACCAAGATTGTCAGAAACTCTACTTTGGTCATTTAACCTCACTGTTCAATTGTGTGTGTGTGTGTGTGTGTTTATTTCTAGCATCTCACACATGACAAATTATAATTGGCCAAACAGGTGGCCTTCAGGGCAAAAACCACTTGATGCTTAGCAGTGTGCTGCTTTAATTGGGTTTTCACAAAACCGGTTGCTGCTACAGACGCACAAGCAGCATGTAAATACCACAAAATCCTCAGCCGTCTGCCAGGATGCTTGATTTAATTAATCAAAAGAGCTCCCAGCCTTTGTGTGTGTTGAAAAGCTGATGGATTTTTTTTCTGGCAGTTGTTACAATCATGATAAAATAAAATAAAAAACAAGCTCAAATGCACACGCACATGATTATGTCTATTATTATGCTACTGTTCGGTTGCCATGCAGGTTTGTACAGTCTGTTATCAGAAAGAATGGCACTAAGGGAAAAAAGTTTGAAGAGTCTGGTGTGAGGGATGTCGGTACTGTGCCCCGGTCACAGAATGACTAACCATCTTTGTTATAAACCCTCTTCTGCATATCGTCGCTGTCAGGCGGAATCCTCGTATCTCCAAAACCGTTATTTTTCAGGAAATTAAAAAAACACCGTACCTTATCTGCAGTGCACAGGGTTTAGTCCACGTTGCAGTGGATTGTCTTGCGCTAAATTCCTGTCCTCAGACGAGCACCAGAACTAGCGGGGGTCAAGATTTTTTTTCTTTGAGCCCAGTGTTTTGAAGACATTTACCTCAGAAGACGTGTTGATTTGTTGCGACTCTTCTTGAGGAGAAATATGCCGTGAAGCTCTCACACGGAGTGAGGAAGAGGTGGACAGTTGAAGTGTCCAATGGAGTTATGAGATTTGCGCTCAAGCTATTTAAGACTTTAGATTGGTTAATAACTTGTAAAAATAACAGACCCACGTGGGGACTGACCAATAGCATCGATATGTGAAAAAATATGAAATTGACCAAATTTGAACATACGAGGTTTCCGCCCGACAGCGACGATATATGACCTCAGTTTGACTTCACAAGAGCAGCAATATGAAAAACTGCAGAGCCAGCTAGTGGGATGGAACTGGGAGATTAAAACCACAAACATCAGGCCCGGCTCTTTAACTGAAGATCATTCTATTGTATTGGTCAGTTCGTTTGTTTACAGTCTCTGGTCGGACCGTGGGTACAAGATGGTGTACTCAGTGTAGTAACATTTTGAATCCTATCATGTAATTTGACATTCTGTAGCTGTTATGTATGTATGTATGTATGTGGATATGTACACAGTGTAAATGTTCATGAATCCCTTGTATAAGAGTGTGTTGCAGTGCTTCTGCAGCAATTGAAGATCTCCTCCTCTGCATTACCAAAAAAGATCTCGCTGAACACATGCGCCACCCACAAGTGCTCATTTTATCATTTTCTCTTTTTTTTTTTTTCTCTCTGATGTTTTGCTGAACAGGTCCAGGACCTGGCCATCCGCTGCATCCAAAAGAACATCAAGAAGAACCGGGGTGTGAAGGACTGGCAGTGGTGGAAGCTCTTCACCAACGTGCGTCCTCTCGTCGAGGTGCAGCTCAGCGAGGAACAGATCCGTGGCAAAGATGTGAGTCTGTCTCAGTCTATCTCTCAGCCTTTTTTGCTCGTCAGTCTTTATTAGCGTTAGTCTTGTTTCCTGGCCTGAAGGCACAGATCGAAAGCTTCATTTTCAGCTACCCATCAGGTATAAACTGATCTTTCGTTTCTAGTGATGGCTACAAAGTGCACAGACACTCGCTCGCACGTGCGGTGAATCCCTCAGCGTTTAATTTCAGGTTGACACGGTCGAACGGCTTTTGTCTCCGATCAAGCCCAGAGAAGGAGACAGCTCTTTGATTTCCACTCCCCTGACATCCTGAACAGATCTGCACTCAAAACCCTAGACATGAGGCAAAGTGTACCCTTGTGGCTCTTTTCCCAGCGGTACGCTCTTCTAAAATGTAGAAAATCCATGATTAAACAGAAGTGCCATTATTGTTTGCGGTAATGTCGTGTGTAAGTAGGCGAGAGAGCAGAGGGTTAAACGAGACGGCTTTGATCGGTCAAGCTTATCTGCGGATATTTATGTTTCTGCTTCCAGCACACAAGGAAATCAGATCAAAGGTCTTGTGTGGTCTTTGTTTTCCTTGTAGCGTGATTAGCAGCATGGTGATTGTGTGTTTGCAGGAGGAGATCCAGCAACTGAAAGCAAAGCTCGAGAAGGTGGAGAAGGAGAGGAATGAGCTCAGGCTGAACACAGATCGGCTGGAGAGCAAGGTAAAAGAAATAGCCAGTCACCGCCTGGGTATCTCTTTAACAGATATAATGACAAAATTATATGTAGTTGTTTTTTTGTGCGCCATTGCGACCAGCTCTTATGGGCCTTCTTTAACATATACAAATTTAGCAGTTCTGCTCATTTCACCAAGACTGATGGAGAGAATTGGATAGTGAAGTGTTATTGATTGTAGATCACAGAGCTATCAACTGAGCTCTCAGATGAGAGGAACACCAGCGAGTCGGCATCCCAGCTGCTGGAGACGGAGACGGCTGAAAGGCTGCGTCTAGAGAAGGACATGAAGGACCTACAGGTAATGACTGAGCAATAGACTACACTCATATCTACACTGGCTTTACTAGAGTCCACCTATTACTGATGTTATTAAATAAACATAGAAAATGTTCAACACCTGCACTTAAGCTATTACAAGTGAGCTTGGACTAAACACGTTTTCTTCCTTAAAGTTCAATACAAAACGTATACAACAATATACGTGTAAAGATAATAATCAGGTTGAACAAGACATCATGACTGCTCAGCTCTGAGGATGGTGTGTGTGTGTGTTTTATCTGAATCCAGACAAAGTTTGAGGAAATGAAAAAGCAGATGGGAAGCATGGAGGTGGAGGTGATGGAGGCGCGGCTCCTCAGAGCAACGGACCTTAACGGTGAAATCGACGATGACGATGAAACCGGTAAAATAACGAAGTCTTTACTAACTAAAACTTGAGTAATCCTACTTTCAGCAATCAAGGCTGATGTTTACCTGGTAGTTTGTTTTCATATTATTTACTAAACCACCTCACAAAATACTGTATACATGAAAGTAAATTCCAAGTAAACAACAACAACTCCTGCTGTTGTTTTCACCTTAACTATGCTGCACATTTAATCACCACACGCCTGTTACACAGTAGACACTTAGACCCCGTACTGCGTAAATAAATGTGTGATGTGGGTTCGTGTTCCAGGAGGTGAATGGAAGCTGAAGTACGACCGAGCTGTCCGAGAAATAGACTTCACCAAGAAGAAACTACAGCAGGAGTTTGAAGACAAGTTGGAGGCAGAGCAGCAGAACAAGAGGCTTTTGGAGAGAAAGGTGTGTTACTGTGTGCTTTATTTTACAACAAACCTCAACATTAACCAATCAGACATTTATCACCAAAAAAAAAAACAGTAGCACCGCATTAATACATAACCGTTTGCTTAGTAGTCACCATTTTAAATGACTTCATATAGTTTGTGTTAGTAAATATTTTGAGATTTCCAAACACACGGCATTTTTATAACATTCTAACTTCAGTCTTCACACTTGAGAGATTTTGTCTCATTTGCAACTTAATATTGTACATCATTCTGTTCAGTAACTTCCTATCTCAAATACAGGCCCGTACGTTTATCTTTATAATATGAGACGGTATAAATAACAATCCTCACACTAAACCGGAGCTCGGATTCAAGAAACGAATCAAGAAAACAGTGCAGGTTTTATTTTTCCACAAGAGAACACAACCTTTCAGCAGTAAACGTAGTATGCTGTACGAGACGAACGGTTGATTTCTTTATCTTTTTTTTTTGCTTCTTTTCATCTCCGTGTATCCGTCTTCTCTCTTTTGGAGCAGTTCACTGACCTGCAGGCTGATCAGGAGGAGACCCAGCGCTCTGTACAGCAGGCAAAGAAGAAATGCCAGAGATTAATGGCTGAGCTCCAGGACACCAAACTGCACCTGGAGAACCAGCAGAGCCGCAACCACGAGCTGGAGAAGAAGCAGAGGAAGTGAGTACATGCAGTGTTCAGCCTCTCGTTTCACATTCATTAGAGATAAACACATGCGTGTGGGTTTAGATACAGTATGAATAATGTAGATTAGAGTTCACAGTATGATAACCATGGTGACCGACGTCAGTCTTACATTCGAGAGGAATCAAAAGGAACAAAGAGCAGTGATTTATAAGATTTTCTCATGGTACGTTTAAAGTTAATGAATTATATTATTACTTATTGTAATTATTTTAATCCAGCTACCATTACTTCTTGGGTAACTGTTTCAAAATGAACAGCTCTTCAAGATGTGGTGATGGTGTAGGAAAATAACAAAACACTTATTCAGTGTGACTTGAGAACAATGTATGCCGTGGCCCATCTAATTCTTTCACTGTTTCCTTTCCGACGTGGAAACTTTTATATAATTACATTTAACAGAAACCTGGACCTCATTTGCCTTAAATCCGACACGGTCCATCTTCAAGGGGCTCGACAGCGACAGCTCCTTTATTACAGCCGAGGAGCTGAGCGAGAGCCACTCAAGACCTGTTTGAGAGATGAAAAGCGAGGTGGAAGCAGAGGTCACGTGTGAGCACCTCTTCACCGTTCAGAGAAACTCGAGCGTCTTGAAGCTCACTGGACACTTGAACAGAACACCGTGCTCACGCTCAATGTGCAATTTCAAATGAAGAGCCTGCTGTTAACACCAGATGTGAGCACTGATAATGAGCGTTGACAGGAAACCAAATGCAGAGAGATCTTTCAGAACAGGGAGAGAGAGAGAGAGCATGTGCAAGGGAGGAAACATGGCTACTGAAGTGATGCTGAAAAGTGGATGGAGGAAGTATTGTAAGGCGGTCAAAACAACACACATGTCTGCCTCTGTTCTATCTGTTGAGGTTATACGGATCTTATTAAATGATGCACACCTCTAATTATGAGGATTTAACAGACACGGGATCAGGAATGTGGCTCACAATTTGGCTTTGGTCCTATTGGATATGGGGTAAAGCTGTGTGTGTGTGTGTGTGTGTTGCAGGTTTGATCTGGAGCTGAACCAGGCTCAGGATGAAGTGCAGAGAGAGAAAACACAGCGGGAGAAACTGGGCAGAGAAAAGGATGTGCTGACTGGAGAAGTGTTTACAATCAGACAGCAACTGCAGGTAATGACGTGTGTGTATGTGTGTAGACTTGGCCTCATTGTGTTACCTGTACCTGCTATCACATTCACTGACAGTTATTCTGACAGAAAATCAGTTCTTAATTAGTCAACTGTTCATTTCCTTTATGCTTAAATTTAGTTCAAATGTGAATCGATCATGTCGACGTCTTATAGCCCCTATTGCCATCAAGACACAGCGAGGCCAGTAAATCTGAGGGTGCCAATATTTATATCAGTGCAAAGTGAACACAACACAAAAACACAACACTGCTAGAAGATAAGCGGAAAGAGACTTTGGGGCTGTGTGTGTGTGTCTAGGAAAAGGAGCTGGAGCTGTGTGGGCTGAATGTAAAGCTGGAGCAGCTGGAGGCAGAGCTACAGGATCTCTCCTCTCAAGAGTCAAAGGATGAGGCATCGCTATCCAAGCTGAAAAAGCAGCTACGTGACCTTGAGGCAAAGGTCAAAGATCAGGAGGAAGAGCTGGATGAACAGGCTGGTACCATCCAGATGCTGGAGCAGGTAGGAAACCATGAATAAGGACCACACTGAGACAGTCAAGGAACTGCACAATTAAATAAATTGACAGGAACTGTAGTGTCAAACAAAAAGAATGTGTGTGTGTGTGGTCAGGCTAAGCTACGTCTGGAGATGGAGATGGAGAGGCTGAGACAAATGCATTCAAAAGAGCTTGAAAACAAAGATGAAGATGTTGAAGAGATCAGACAGTCGTGTAGTAAGAAGGTAAGACGAGAAGTCACAGTACTTTAACCTCATGGCTCCTCATCAGTGTGGGTGTTTGTACACGTCAACTCTATTCTGGTCATGTGTTGAGCTGTGTGTGTGTTTGTGTGTCAACAGCTGAAACAGATGGAAATGCAGTTAGAGGAGGAATATGATGAGAAGCAGAAGGTTCTAAGAGAGCGGAGAGAGCTGGAGAGCAAACTGCTGAATGCTCAGGACCAGGTACAGACCACTATGTGACTCGTAACAAATCATGACTAATAAACCCACATTAAGGTCTAAACTGCAGCTGTCTGACTAACTAATTAACTAATCCCCAAATTGACCACATCATGGTTGATTAAATGGTTTGTCTCCGCAGGTGAGCCTAAGAGACGTGGAGACGGAGAAGCGTCTGAAGAAGGATCTGAAGCGCACCAAGGCCTTGCTGGTTGACGCTCAGCTCATGCTGGATCACCTGAAGAGCAATGCGCCGAGCAAGAGAGAGATCTCGCAGCTTAAGAACCAGGTCTCGCATGCATTCGGTCTACGATTGAAGGGTAGACAAGGTGTGTACATGCTTGGGGATGTTTAATTTTGTGTGTGTGTGTATGTGTATGCTGGCAGCTGGAGGAGTCACAGTTCAACTGTGCAGCAGCTGTGAAAGCACGCAAGTCCATGGAGTTGGAGATCGAGGACCTGCACATCCAGATGGAGGACATCTCCAAGGCCAAGATGTCGGTGAGTTATATCTTTACTCACAAGGACACTCCATAGATCATGACCACAGCTGCTGCAGCTGAGATTGCAGGCATTCTGCAATTTAAAGGTCGAATTCTTTTTCTCTGTGCCAGGGGCGTGGCCTTTGTTTTACCTGTGTTCTGATGAGCTGTCCATGGTTCCTTAGTGTGGGTTATTGTGAGCAGTTATGGGAAAAAGTGTGAAGTAAAAGCATATAATCTCCTCGTCTTTCTCTGAGCCAACAACATGCAATTACTGTGTAATTACTGTGTTCTGTCCTGCCATGTTTTTTACCACAAAATGGTAGAAACATGGTCATTAAAAGAGTGGCAGTGTTTTACAGGCAAAGATTTTCACTTTTTTCTTTTACGCAATGTAAATTATTGCCATTAGCCGACACGTCCACGGCACGTTCAAGACACGTCACCTTGTTTTTGGTTTTTTTTTAAGGAGCCAAACGCAGTTAGTTAATATAATCAGTGACTAGTTCTAAAGCACGGTTAGTTTCAGTACATTAGATTTAGTTTCTACGATACTATGCCGTTAAGAGAAAAGAATAATGAAATAAAATCTATATCTTTGTTGACACATTTTTTTCTGAAATCCAAAAAGTCAACCAACAAACATCTTTGCGCCAGTTAAAGCACTGGAGAAACCTTTAACCCGGTAATGAGGAAGTCCCCTAAGGGAAAGTCAACGAGGGCACACATTTAAAACACAGTTCTACCACAGAGGAAAAAGATAAAGCATGTTGTGTGCTCTAACCTTCCTTTCTCTTCGAGTACTTCTCCCCAGCTATAGATGGTGTATATTGATTTCCGTTGCACAATCAGAACGCAACAGAAGGACGGGTAGCTGTTATATAAAAGGCCAATCATTCCCTCATTTGGATGTCTAAAGAGCAAACTATAGAGAAAATTGATCATAAAGCTTGTCTTGTTTTCAGATGAGCAATTTACTGCGAGCGATATAAACGGCCACACGACCAGAGCCATTTACTGCTAGCATTCGCTCAGATTTTTATAGAAGGGAGCAGATAAAAAAAGGTCGCAACAGTGTCATCATATCTGAAGCATAGAATCGACACCAGTAATGATATAAATGTGAATTAAAGCACAGTATGATTTTTACACAGGAAAAATGCAAAGACCTTCACGATGTCTCTTATTTAAGTCGTACATGAATTATACATTAAATATTTGACATCAAGAACAGATTGTTTTCTTCACATAGTTTGATGACTCAAGTGTCAGACATTTCAGAGCGGGTGCAGGTCAGTGCGCGTTGTTTTGCCGCATACGCGGTTCATCCGATCGACAGACACTGATAGACTGATTTAAACCAAAATGCTACTAAACTGTAGCTTTGCTTGTTACTGTTGTTCATTAAAAACCAAGCGAAGGTCTCACCAGCAGTTGGTAATCCGATCCAAACGTTCCAAAGCACTGACACTGCAAACTCCATCCACACGCTTGTACTCGTTTGCCATACACAAGTCTTTGTGAATAATTTATTACTATAGAATCCAATACAAATGAAAACAATATATATATATATATATATATATATATTAGGCTTAAATAAAAAAGCGTGATTTGAATTTCTTCCTAAACTACTGTCTGTGCTGCTATTATAGGAAATGAATTAACGCAGTTTGACCAATCAGACATCAACAGACCTGCAATTACTCATTTTATACTCATTTTAAAAACGATACAAATCCTCGTTTGATGCACGTCCGTTATTCTGGGATGATTATTCTTACATTGGTTTTGATACAACGGCGTTTCTGACTTTCATTTTCCTCGGTGGTTTTGGAGTAGTGTCTGTAATAATGGCACTTAAATGACAGTTGTGCTCCTGCGGGAGAAGATGCCGGTCTGCTTACAGCTGCTAATTGGTGCACTTAATGACTGCTCCTTGCTTTTGGTCTTTTGGGACAATCTCTCTCATTTGAAGTGTGCTTGTGTTGTGTGTTTGGGTAGGGACGGAAAATGAAGTGCCATTTACAGTGTTTTGGTTATGTGATGAAGTGGCGTTAAGGGTTTCAACAGAGGGACAAAGCACAAAACCCTTTTGTATCAGTCTATATCGATTGTAGATACAAATCAAATCTATAAATCACCTGCGCAAATTTGTATTCGAGAGCAGATCAGTGAGATTGAAGTCTCTTTCTCTTGTCCTCTGCATGGATCTCAGCTGGAGGAACAGGTCAGCAGACTGCAAAGAGAAAAGAACGACCTGCAGTCACGTCTGGAGGAGGACCAGGAGGACACCAACGAGCTGATGAAGAAGCACAAGGCAGCTGTGGCTCAGGTTCCTAACAGACTGCTGTTTCCCTTCTCACATTACAGCTCTTAGAATACTTTTGCAGAATAATATGACGCCATGTGTTTGCGATTGTAGGCTACGAGGGACTTGGCTCAGATCACCGACCTGCAGGCTCAGCTGGAGGAGGCCGCAAAGGAGAAGCAGGAGATTCAAGATAAGGTACTGCAACATGGCTCAAACAGCAACATCACGCACAAAGCCACGCTCTGGGCCTCAGTGGCAGTACGATAGCCCAAAAGAGCAAAGATCATCTGAGATCTTTATCTAAATCTAGTTCAGTGATTAGCTGCTTTAATGACACCAAACCGGGAGCTCAACAAACCTGTGGTTTTCTGATTCAAAGCTCCTAATTATAGAAGGCACACACCGGGTGTGCAGAAGGACCTTCCGTGTGATAATGGCTCTCCAAGAATGTTTAAATTGCTATAGGTTAAAAGCTTAAGGATAGATTATATTAACTAAAAAAAAAAAAGTCAGAATGAGAGTGCAGATTTGTTATTCATTACCGACTCGGCTTTAATTTTACAGTCGATTTTTTTTTTCCTCGCTGCTGATATGAAAGAAAACACACAGAAAGCAATTACTATTTAAATATTATAGCAGCGATCTCTCAGCATTACCTATCTAACATCTATCTACATCTATGGTGCAAACAAGAAGTAATGTTTTTCTGCACTTAGGAAAGAACAGACAACACCTTTTACTCGTTATTATAAACATAATAATAAATGGCGCTGTAGCAGGGCCTGATGTAGGTGCTCATCGAAAGTTAAACGTCAACGATGACGATCACCTCAGTCATAAATGTGTTCGGGTGATGCTCGACCATTTTATGCGATGAAACGCCACAGAAAGCGAGAGCCACAGTATTAAGCACTCACAGGTGGGTGCTATTGCCACTGCTCAGTTACTGCTGCTCCTTTCACCTGGCTCCAAAGTGAGTGAGAGCGTAAAGGAAAAATATACACGGTCTTGTAAGAGTTCGTCTCTAAACCTCAAATCCGTACAGTGATTTTTAGAGATGCGTCTCTCTAAGGGAACCCAAATCCATGCCAGTAAAAATATAGAAATTCCCCTCACATCATAATGGAGTTAAATTTTCACACAGCTGTGTAGCGTGCATTGTTTACATGCACACCGTCACTGCATGTCTAATGATTTCTACACTGTTTAGACACAATGACAATAAATGACAGCAGAATCTACAGTTTACTGTACAATCCAGTGCCTGGTGCAAATCATCTGTCCCAACAATGTTGTTCTTAGTACAGAAAAACCTCCTGCCTTTAGACATGATGGGAGGTTATAAAACCAAACCACTCAGATTTCCCCTGAAGATATGATAAGGTCTGAAAGGATCACTACACTAAACTATACACTACACTGAGATGATAATATCCACAGATATTGTGAAGTGTGTGTGTGTGTAACTGATGACCCTTGAAATGAAGAGCATGGTGCTTCTCCACACAGCTCCAGTCTGTACAGAGCCAGCTGGAGTTCCAGGAGCAGTCAATGGTGGAGAAGTCTCTGGTCAGCAGGCAGGAAGCCAAGATTCGCGAGCTGGAGACCAAGCTGGAGTACGAGCGCACCCAGATCAAACGCCTGGAGGTGAGAGAGCGAGGGATGGCCAACGTGTGTGGGTGGACGGGTTGGTAGGGCATCCTAAAGTCACTGGGCAAGAGACGGAGTGAAAAATCAGCACCTTTTACAGGAGCACACTTGAGTCATAGCCTTTGAGCTGAGCTGCTAGCGTCCTCTGAGACACGATGCTTCCTTACGTTTTGTGTGAATAATAAATGTCTAACAGAGTATTTACGTATCCAGATTATGTCTGCTTACAATTTAGGATTTCAGAACTGTTTCAGTCAGTCAGTCACTTTTAACGTACTGTTCTGCCTTCAAACTTTGGGCCATGTCCTTTTCCTTACTCTGATGCTTGTATGGCACGAATCTCTAATTAGGATCCGATTCCTCTTTTCATTACAACTTTATCACTGTACCACCACACCAACATATGCTTGGTATGTAAGACCCAATACTCCATGGCTTTATTATAATAAATGTATTATCTGCAGACCCTGGTGACACGGCTGAAGGAGAACCTCGAGAAGATGACGGAGGAGAGGGACCAGCGTGCGGCGGCTGAGAACCGTGAGAAAGAGCAGAACAAACGCATGCAGCGGCAGAATCGCGACCTCAAGGAGGAGATGACCGAACTGGCCAAGAAGGAGGCTGAGGCCAGCCGTAAGAAGCATGAACTGGTAAGAAAAACCAGGAAATCTTTCAAACCGGATAAAAATTCTGTCTTTGTCCTTGTGCTTCAGTAATGATTAACAGACCGTATTTGTTTTTACACATCGAAGTATCATAAGAAAAAAATCACAGCAATCTGCACAGCAATACAATCAGCTTGATGAACACCATTCAACTGACTCCGATACCGAAATCACGACTAACAACAGAACTTCCTGTCCCATCAGGAAATGGACATTGAAAGCCTGGAAGCAGCCAATCAGAGCCTGCAGGCAGACCTCAAGCTGGCCTTTAAGAGGATCGGCGACCTGCAAGCCGCAATCGAGGACGAGATGGAGAGCGACGACAATGACGGCCTCATCGATAGGTACGTACACTCCTGCGTTAGGTTTGTCCTGTTATAGTTATCACATTAATGTGTTACACATTTTATTGGTGATGTTTGTATAAGCTATACAATGAAAAATAAAAAAACTCTTTAGCTTTTATTCCCCCCTTTCGTTCTCGTCTGTTAAAAGTGTTCTGCGTTTGCTGCCTTTTTATAATATCCACCCGGTGTAATGGCGTCCCTGGAGCAAGCTTCTTGTCTGTGTGGTTATTGTTGTTTTCTTCCTCTTGTTTAGTATCCTTCTGAGAAGCCTGCTATTGGAGCTAAAGATAGACGGAGCATTATACAGAGTCCGTGTGTGTTTAATATAAACAATCAGTAGATCACAATGCACTATGTTTTCTTGGGCTTCTTTTCTGCAGGTCAATTTTGGGACATGGAGAGACAAAGTACAAATAAATAAATACACTCAATTACAGCTACAAGGTTATTTGGTAGCCCTTACAATGGTTACCTCTGAAACTAATGAACTGTGATGAACCTCTTCTATGATTTAAAGCTCATATTTTCATGTTGTTTATCACCTTTCCTTTGTGTGTGCGACAGTTTGCAAGACATGGTGACAAAGTATCAGAAAAGGAAGAACAAAACGTGAGGACCTGAAACACTTTGTCGTTTGTTTGCGCTCCACCAAAACATCGCTGTCCTATAATAATGCATGCTGAGAGAAACTAAAGATCTGATTATTACATGCTCACGACGGCGGCGTCCGGCGGCCATTTTAACTCTGTGCATGAATCTGCAAACACGCCACGTCTGCCTCGTGTCCATTCAGCCAGCATGTTTATGCCTCATTGCATTTAACAACTTGATTCCTGAACACAGTCACAGCATTGATAAAAATAACTGGATGAACTGATTGCAGTGGAGGGTCAGCTCCAGCCGTGTCTGACAAATTCTCCTGCACGTCGCTTTATCTTTATCCCACGGCCGCAATATTAACAATAATGGACAAATTGATTTCTAGACAAATCAAAATGTCAAGAGACATCAATTCGCTTCTAGATATGATTTGTAGGGGCGCCGTGTGAGGCATGAGAATTGTGCCAATAATTGTCATGTGTGTGTTTGTGTATTTTTTAAAAGTAAACTTAAAATTCTAGCATTCCAGCATTGCATTTATGAGCATCATCAGGCTTGGAGGGCCATATTTAAGAAATAAAATTTGTCAACCAGAAGCGTCAACACTAGTAGTTAGCTGTCCTCATACTGCCTTACAAATAAGCCAGGTTTTATTTTAAGCGCTCGGGAATTCTGTCTCTCCAAGAAGCTTCCGACCAAAATGAAAATCGGATAATTAACTAGAAGATGGAGGGGGTGTTTTTTGGCCAGCTTAACAATCCCAAAGTGAAAGTACCTGGTTTTTTTCCCCCCCAGATTTTGTATATGGTCTCAGATTGAATAAATATCTATCAAGTGGCTGTGCAACATGAATGAGAACAGTGAGATCAGAGCTCATGCCTTTTCTCTTTAACTTTAATGTGCATTCACATAACAATGGCCTCCTCCTGCTAGAAAAAAAAACCCACAAGCACAGTGTACGGACTATATTAACTATATTCCATCAAATGAGGGGGAAATTAGATTAGAGATTTACTTGATATTTGGGAATCAATTCAAGTGAAACTGGAAGGAACCTACAAATCTGAGTAGACAGACCCAGATACCAGAATTTTGCAAAGAACCCTGTAATGAATATAGCACTTGCTCTCATGGCACACCAAAAAAAGTGGAGCTCACCATGAATCATTAAGTAGAGATGTTTTTTTTACGAGTCTGTAATGCGTATTTAAGCTGCGTGGTTTGATTAATGTAGAGCGTGTGTGAGGATAATGCAGTGTGGGAGTTGGGCTGTGGATGACTGAACAGTACAAATAATGTCGAGTGGTTTGGGGAATTTCTACAGGAGCTTTAATGATAAATCTAATTGGGTGGAACAGAGATATGTAACCAATAGGAGGATGATGTCATAACTGATTAATGTCCAGACTGTGAAGTGGCTGTGTGTGTGTTTGCGCGCCGTGCTCACAGCCCGACGTGCTCCACGCCAGTGGTCTAGGGCATGGGATGCAAATTTAGGGCCATTACATAAATAGTTCTCCATTAGCTAGTGTCATGTCCATATGTGTTTGGGTTTTATTTCCTGGAAGGATAATAAGTTCCCCAGACAAACTAAATGTCCCACATGTAGCACTATACTCAAGTCTTATTAGTCTGGTGCACAATGTTGATTAATTGTCTGTTATAGCATCTCTGTCGGTTTGTTACAGCTGGTGTTAAATAATAGTTTTAAGACAAACAAAAAACAGGCCACAGTCTGTAGTTGAGTTGCAGCCCAGTCGGTATAAGAGTAGGCTAAAATTGACAATAGCCGTCTCTGTACACTGGTGCGATCTGAACCTGACAGCACTGCTGCTAATAATAATGTGAGGAGAAGTGTAGCCACGTACTAGCAAACAAATACACAGGCAACTAATATGTTGTGCATGGAGCTAACATACAAACCATGTGCATCCAGACACCACGCGTGTCTGAACGGTTACTGGAGATGGTGTGTTCAGACAGGGACGTCCTACCTGAGAACAACTCGGCTCAGTTCAACAACAGCTTTATTAGATCACTTTACTGTATCTCATGTAAATATTTCAGCTCTTTGAGTCTATGCTGTCAAACAGAGAAGCACAATATGGCCCGTTCTAACAGCTCAGTATGCATACAAACACCCACAGGAAAAAGGAACGAACGATCCTGACAGCTAAATTAAAGCCAGTATGAAGATATAAAGTCAGCTTCACAGCCAGGTGTTCACACGCCAAGCAACATTTCTTTCGCCATATATAATCTGAGATATGAGGCTGTGCGGCACAAAAAAGTACAAAGGTAGGCAGGTGGGTTGCAAAAACATCATTCCCCCTGCAGAATTTGGATTTGTTTGACCAGACTGAGAGGTAATAGTGTGTACAAGCACAGTGGCTTGGTGTCAAATCCTACTTCAGGAACCAAAAAAGATCATGAATCACACAGGACATGACAGTGGTTCAGCTATCTTTCTTTCTTTCTTTCTTTCTTTCTTTAGTGTACCATTCCAAACATTACCGGCAGCTCTAATGCTAATCCCTATTAAACAAATGAAATGAAATTAAAGTGACATAATGAACACACACAGTAAAGATTTAACATTAGAGTTGAAGTCTTGAGTGACTGAGATACGTTCATGTCTGTATGCTTTAAATATACCGATTCAACGGCTTAAACAATGACAGTAAATTGTTGCTATTTTTTATGTGTTATATTTCATAATATGCTTGTGTTTGGAAAAATTATTTCCCACGTCTATAATAACGTAGACAAGACCTCAAGAACATACGAGACTAGCAATGTTGTTACGCTTGTATTGGATAAATCTGCTGAAAGAGCTTGAAAGAAGAAGTTAAACTGAAAGAAAAATAACGATTGAGGAAGAAAGCCAGTGTTTTCTTACTAATAGGAAGGAATTAGAAATACACTACAAAATATGGTAATGTTATACTTGGTACAAATTGACGGTGATCTGGATGTATTTCACGATGCCAGTCAAAGCAGACGGTAGATTGTGCTCTGTGAAAATATCGAGTAACCTTCTAAAACGTCATGAGCATAAAACTCAGCTGAAGGAGGTCACCGGTGGCAGCAGAAAGCAGCAACCGATGCTGAGCTGACGAGGAAAAAAACAGTCCAGGTGAAAATAACCTTTTGATGATCCTTTGCTATCGGTTAGACAACCAGGGATCCTGATGCAAGGAAAGCAAATGCAAACTTTACTTACAGCTGTACAAAAGCCTTTTTTCCTGAACTGATCCAACACCCACTCTCTACTGCAACCCTTCTCAATTCAAATGAGGCAGCTACAGTACTTCAGTTCAAATGAAGCTTATAAAGAACAACCTTAATAGAACACGTGTGCACCTTCTACTGTATGTAAACTTGGAAAACAGAAACAAAGCTAAATAAAATCTTCTCCCTGTAGTCCAGGAGTGATTTATGCTATGTTGCTCGTCTGAGGTGCTTCAGTCTGGAACAAAATAAATAAATAAATAAATCACTGCATCCTTAATTTATAATATACTGAAATGCTCGTGTCGTTTTCCTGCTAACATTTAGCGATGGGCTTTTAATGCCAGTCAATGCGTCAGCGGTGCAGAAAAGAGAACAAATGGAGATGACTTGGCCGACATGGTTTCTCTCACTCTTTTTGCAATGCGTTTTCTCTCAGTTATTGACTGGGCTCAGGTGCAAAGCTTCAGTACCCGTGCTTCAGTTACAATCATTAGAAATAGACAGGCAGGGAAACAGACAAGCATTAACATAACCATTAACATAGTTAATTGCGCCTTCAAGAGGTAATTTGCATTCTGTTCAGAGGCTGGACCTGTTTCACTCGACGGATTCCCATCCGAACTTATTTTACATCTTAAGAGCCGAGAGGGAAAAACGTAGGTACATTCATATTTATGGCCAGGACCGTTTGCTTTAGATATTTTAAGATATTCGAAGCCCTGTGGCATTATGTTGCCTCCTGTTTCATGCATCACAATCACAAGTGGACTTATGCAAATGTTCTCAATTATGCAGCCGATCTAACAGAGGAAGTTGTTAATGCAGTTAAAGTCCAGCTTCATCATTGTCATAGTCTCTTGTTCTCCTGCAGTGAAGAGGAGCAGTACTGGCACTTTGCATTTCGCTGTAATTACGGCTTTTATTATTGTTTGACTCTCAGTCCTTTCCTCGTTCCAGGTTTGATTTCATATCATTCGAGATGATGTTTAAGGTCCACCTGCTAGTTGACTGACTAATACACACATTAGCAACGTCTGCATGGTTTGAGGTTTATGTTTGTTGCCCTGGAACCAAGCTTTCTGTCTGTCTTAACCATTCAACAAACCTGCTGTCCATGTTCTTTCATTCCTGTCACTGCCACTCGTTGAAACTTCTGTATTGTTTTCCCACAGTGGAGAGGACTCGGATGTGGACTCTGAGGTAGAGGACCGCGTGGATGGGGTCAAGTCTTGGATCTCAAAAAATAAGGGCTCCACCAAGACCCTATCAGAGGATGTCAATTTGAAGGCACCCAGGTCAGTATGGATCACCTTCTTCATAAGCCTAAAATGATGAAGACATGCTCTTTGCCTGAGGAGAAGGTTTGGGTTTGCATTACCTGCAGCTCTACAGAGTGGTATGGAGCCGTTTCACAGGATTATCGCTTCCCTAAAGGCATACCGCAGTGGAGGGCTGGCTTTAATGGGGGTTAAACACTACTGGGTGGATGTTTTACAGGATTGTGACATTTACTAGACAGTTTTTATGTACATATTCAAACTGACTCATTATTGTGTTGATTTCTATCTTTCTGTCCTCCTGTATCCTGCATCTGCTCCTTCATCAAAGCCTCAAATATCCTAATGCAGCCAATGCTGATGTAAAAGACATAAAAGAAGGGAAGGAAGGTAAAGAAGGTCAGGATGTGAAAGAAGGGTATAAAGATGGCAAAGATACAGAGCTGAGTAGATCGGTGTCTGTGATGAGCACGCTTAGCTACAGGAAGCGTTCCAACCTAAAGGACTCCATCGGAGGCACTGGAGACGAGAGCTCCCTTTTCAGCACCCTAAAAGAGCAACCGGACACCCCGGACCGCTCGTCACTCCGCAAAGCTAAGAACAAGTCAATTGAGAAACCTGGAGATGACATAGATGACCGGGGCTCTGTCATCTCTCAAGCTTACTCGGAAGCCACCAGCAGAGCCAGGAAAGGACTGGAACGGCGTTGGACCAAGAATAGCCAGGAGTTTGACAAGGAGTCTGTCGTGTCTTCAGTGGCACCTAGCAGGACTCCCTTGCGGCGTGGACTGGACCAGGACAATGATGCTAGCTCCACAGTAAGCGGCTACAGTATACGCCGAAGCACATCGTGGATGGACGACAGCCGAAGTGACTGTGGGTCCGCAGTGAGTCCCAGTTTAAGCCGCCGCTCAGGAGGACGAAGCCCTGGGAGCGTCAGCGTCAGCTCCCGGACCTCGCTGGCACGCAGCAGCCGGCTTAGCGAATTCGGGGTTAACCTGGCAGACAACGATGATGCTATGAGCGTGGCTTTTAGCGAAGGTGGAATCTCATCCTATAGTCCTCGCTCTCGAGCCCGAAGTCTTTCCAGCCCCGCCCATAGCCGTACCGCCGGGGGCGAAGTACCCGATGACACAGACATCAAACCAGTCAGCCATCGCAACTACCTGGATCCCGACCTGGAAAAAGCGATCAATGAAGTTCTCAGCTTTAAGCCAATTAAGTTCAAGCGCCGCAGTCTGGAGGATTCGGATGAAGAGAAGGGAGGAGAAGGTGGGGAGGATGACAGGACAAGCAAACGAAGTGTGAAAAGCTCCCTGCAGTACGACGACGACGATGATGTTGAACTTCACCGAAGCACATCTAGACTTCAGCGTTCAGCATCTGGCTCTGCACTGGACTACTCCCGCTCTTCCAGCAGTTTCAGCTCTCGCAGCAGAAGCAGCAGTCGCAAAGCCAAAAAGAAGAAGAACCGAGACTCGGAATCTGAGAGCTCGTCAGCCGACGAACGCAGAAAGGGCTCCAAGAAGAAAGGGAAAAAGGGGTCCAGGAAAGGAAAGAAGAAGGAAAGCGAGTCGGAGTCGTCTGAATCCGGGTCGTCCGACTCGTCTTCCAGCTCCAGTTCCGATGTGTCTTATCGGAGTTCCAACAGCATAAAGAAAGGCCCGGGTCGAGGTGCGCCAGCATCTGATGAGGATGCAGAGCTAGGTGGTCTTGCAGAAGAGAGACCTCCGAGCAAGAAGGAAGAGAAGAAGAAGAAGAAGAAAGTGGACAACCTGATGATGAAGTATCTTTACAGGCCTGATAGTGATTAAAACAGGAGGTGCAGCAGGTGACTGGAAGAGCAGCATGGTGTTAAACTAACACATTAGCCAACAACAGCAGGCCTACTGACAGACTATAGGATAGTTTTCACACTGCTATAACAACTAATCATAACACGGCATGCCTGTAGTGCTCCTGAGACCGGTTTCCAAGCTGAGTTTGTGCTATCAAATCTTAACAGTGTTTAAAGTTGAACTTTGAGAGGAAATTGAAATTAATGACCTGTGTTCCTTTTGTTTGGAGTGGAAGAGCATGGCTTGCTTCATGGGTTCTTTTCAGTCCCCTCATGAAGCCTGGGGTTATCGTCTAATTATTCGCTTCTTCCTGAGAAAGCAGTTTATTTAGAGAGCTCTGTGGGTGCGAGTGCACATACTAATTCCCAGTGAAAGGCTGGTGTGATAAATGACTCAACTGCAGCAAAACAGCACAGCTCAGAAGAAGTTAATTTACCAAGACCTCCATATAGCATACATGCTCTTTTCCCTGACGATACTTTTTTCTATACAGTTAAAACCATTTAGATTTCAGGAAGAATAAAAACAAAAGGATCAACCAGAAATTATATTACTTAGTATATGAGTGCAGTGTATATGGTGGTAAGGACAATAGTAAGGCTTTTTCTCTACAAGCATCTCTCCTTTGTTTTCGAAGGGAATCGCTGCACAAACTCAGCGCTTGTATTGATTTCCGAATGCGACCGCATGACAAAACTGTGGGTCTGCTCTTAACCTTCAGCCGAGAGCAGAAAGGTCATGCTCACTGTTCATTTTGCAGCGAGCCTTGGCTAAAAGACTCTTTTCTGTGTTTCTTTCCTTCCTCCAACCCCTCTTCCTATAGGAGACGCCTGAGCCGGACCGAAGAAGAGAAGGAGGAGGACAAAGAGCTCCAGCAGACCCTTGTTACAGACAGAGACAGCGAAACCAGACTTTCTGAGACCACAGCGTAGCTCTGAACCATCACCGCATGCACTGATCATCCCATGGGGGAAATAATCTTCACCCCTTCAGACTCTCAGTCCGTGACTTAGATGTTTTTTACTCGTCTACTCCGCACATAGACGGAAGAGAACGCTAGCGTACGTCAATAAAGTTAACGAGTTATTTTATTTTACAGAAGTTTTAAATTAAGAATTTATAAACACAAAAGGAAGACTGACGTCCACAAGCATCGTCATTTTCACTATGAGCTTCTCTTCTCTTCTCTTCACCCTAAACCCTACATCACATCCATCACTCTGACCTCTCTCTCAGTCAGGGTTAGTATTAAGCTAGCAACCAGAAAACTAAAGCTCAGGCACGTAAATGATCAAAGTAAAAACATCATCATAATCATTTACATGATTGGTTTTTATTTTAGTGGCAAATTCTTTGATTTGAAAGAAATAGGAACTGTTCTTTTGTTGAAAGTCTCATAACGCTACTAGCGCCTCAGCTTTCTTTCTCAGCTTTAGCAATACAACGTGTTCTACAGGAAACTCTTCCCGTCATCAGCCTCCGAGGGGAAAAACACTTGCTATTATTATTATTATCATGAGGAAAGAAATCTTTAGCTTTTTTTTTTTTTTTTTAGGATCTTTCTTCTGATCATCCAGCTGCTGCCGTGTGGAGGTTGTGAATTTTGCCTTTAATCTTTTTCACTTATCAAGGCTTGCTCTGAGATCTTTAGTTCTCTCTCTCTCTCTCTCTCTCTCTCTCATCTTGGTAAATATTGCTTTTCCGCTTTCTGTTTTCTTTTTGCCGGGGATTACGAAGATGCCTAAGGATTCTTTGGTTATTATTATGCTATTATTATGCGATGTCTACATATGCACTTGAAAAAAAAATATATATCGGGGCTTTTGTCAAAATATAGTTTTACATGGAATTAATCTAACTCTTGGTCCTACTTCATATCTGTGATCTGTTGCGATAAGGATTTGTTCTTAATAATATTGTAATTCTGCCAAATATTAATTACCGACTGGTGTTGGAAAACTCTCAGAAGCGTATATGTGAAAAACACACTCCGGTTACAGGCACAAATTACCGGTAATTTTGTGTGCTCGAGCGTGAAATGGGCAAAAATATAGTGTGTTGAGTGGACAAGCTGTTAGCGCGGCTTTGCTTCGTTTCCCTCGTTCATGTTTTCTATGCATCAGTGCATTTTATTGTGAACTGACGCTTTGTGTCACACCGCTCCTGTAGTGGCTTAACGTAATAAACCAGAAGGGATACTGAAAATATTTAGTACCTCTTCCAGAAGGCTTATCTAATGTCAAATGATACTGGGATTAGTTGTACTGTAAATAAATATTTGTGATTGTTTACACTGTCTTGTCAAATGCCTAATTTTCTTTTTTCTGCATGACAGAAGAAAACTCTACTTCTTTCTTTCACCATTTCTGTGGAGACAAACCAAAGCTTAGTTTTTGTTTTTGAGTGAAAGAAAGTAGTAAGCGAGAAAAGCCCCGGGGTTCGGAACACGCCCTTGTCCACCTCTTGCCCCTCTTGCCGCTTTCCTCGAGGCCAAATTAAATACTTCGTTAGCTGTGAACTTTCTTAGATAACTCAAAGGAAGCCTGAGGGAGGAAGTAGAAAAAAATAGTCTACAGGAGCAGGACTTACTAGCGTTAGTATTGTCATATTAGCGTTTTGATTGTCATTTATTAATGAACAACACTTTAATATTGTCAAAACTTAGTGTAATTACGTTGAACGCAGCAGAATGTCAGAAAACAAGTTACATCAGTGGCACTCCATCCCTCGGGATCCTTTCTTTTTCACCAAACTTAAAGCACAGACACTTCGAAACTTCTAAACAAACATTTCTTCCCAGAAAACTGTTTATGAGGCGTAGCTTCTGTACGAGTTGCTCTGAAACAGATGTTACTATGGAAACGATGGCAAGGGCATTATTACTACTATTATTATTATTATTATTATTATTATTATTATAAACCTGTAATTTGCAACCTGTTAGAGCTGCTGGTACAGAAAATTAATCAACACCTTCTGACCAATCAGAATCCAAAATTCACCTGCGATGTGGTTTATTCAGTGTCTGCAGGAACTCATGGTACAAAACAGCACTACCAAGAGAAATCCAGTCTCCTACGAAGGTTAATACTTTATATCTGTGTTTAGAGAGACTGAGCCTTCCATTGTTAGATCTGTAAAGCCAAAGGAGGCTCTCTGGAGGTTTGTAAGTCCCACAGAGAGAGAGAGAGAGAGAGAGAGAGAGAGAGAGAGAGAGAGAGAGAGAGAGAGAGAGAGAGAGAGAGAGAGAGAGAGAGAGAGAGAGAGAGAGAGAGAGAGAGAGAGAGAGAGAGAGAGAGAGAGAGAGAGAGAGAGAGAGAGAGAGAGAGAGAGAGAGAGAGAGAGCGTATAGAGAGAGCGAGAGATGTGTAAAAAGAAAGAAAAGCAAGAATCCAGCTACCCTGGTGCTCTTTAGTTCAAAAACATGGCTATTGAATAAAACATGCTATTAAACATTCCAATAAATAGATGCAAGCAATTAGGAATGTGTATCTAACAGAGAATATAATGGAATTGACCTAGTTTGCATTTCAAACAGATTACACTATTTCTACTAGGAGGCTCAGTAAAAAAGATTTAAAGATGTCTGGCATTTAATCTGCACCAGACCTCAAACGTCCCCTCCTAATGGATTGCATGGCTCGAGTGGCATGCAGCTTATTTCCTGTCTTCTGAGGGTTGTCTTAAAAGCCTCTTCCCTTTTTATTACATGGCCTCCAAAAATATTTGTCTATTGGGAAAAGGAAGCACTGTGGAAAAAAAAAAAAGTCACATTTTCTAAGCATTTGCTTATTCGCTCACTGCCCACTGTATGAGGAACACAGTAGTGCAATGTATAAAATCAATGTGCAGTTGAAGGAGAGAGCCTTCCTGTCATCTTCAACCATAATCATCAAGGTGTCTCTCACCATTCTGTGTAAACTCTAGAGACTGTTGTGTGTGACACAATCTACCACAAACTAGATTTGTCCCCATTCTGATGCTTTAATTAAACATCAGCTGAAGCTCCTTAACTTCTTAACTGATTTTATGCATTGTTCTTATCTAACGTGTATAATATGGACTGTAGCTTTATTAGGAAGATCTGTTTGTACACGTGTTTAATAAGAGGTCGTACGTGACAGGACGGCCGTGTGCGTTTCGTTACAGACGTGAGAAAATCGCTCCTTTGTGCCGTTGCTTGTGCTTTGTCGTGAGCTAGATGAATGACGATAGGAAAGCCACGAGATGTGATTAATCTCCAAGTGCAAATTGCATGTGTGCTGGTCCCCAAAAAAGGCAGTTGGAAAAGCTAATTCAGGGTCAGTGCCGAATGAAAGGCGGCCTGGCCGGGTTCGGTAATGGCAGGCTGCTGCTGTCGCCTGTCAGAACGACGTGATTGGGGAGCTGCGAGCCCCTGCAGCGAGCAGGTGAAGCAGCACTTCTCATTTGCAATTCAGAGAGCACTCTGTGTACTGCTTTGAGCTCAGCTTTGTTTGCACATACTGCTTCCACCCTAATGAGCGATGCGCTCTGGTGGAAAAGGGAGTGTGACTTCTGACGCCGAGCGGCTGGGAACGATCTAGAACGATTTCGTAGGAGAGGAAGCACCTAGTCGTACATCCTGATCTGACTGTAGACTCAGGACATCATTTTTTCCGTATGTGCACAAAGTCTAAATTGTTCCAGATTTCCAAGCTGACGCACTTGCAGACCCTCTGACTTGCCGCTCATATTGATTTCACTTTTTGTCTTTTCTGTTGCTTCTTTGTTTGACTGCCAGGGCTGAAATCATGAAATTACTCATTAATTCTCCTTCTCTGCATGAGAGATGAGAGAAGGCGGTTGCGTTCTGATGAAATTTTCAGCTGATGAAATTTTCAGCTCCCTAAAGCACATGGCTCAGTGGCTCTCCAGCGTGAATGTTTCCTCCTCATCATCTCTTACAGCTCCGTGCCTGTTTTACGCATTTCCTCCAGCCTGCTAATGCTTTCAAGTGGGAACATAAGAGAAGGCTCTTGATTACTAAATGTAAGCCATCACAGAGACAGAGCCCTGTACCCAAACAATCAACAAGAATTACATGTCCTAATAACACCACTCCTATAAATAACCAATTGAAATAGGCCTGTAATGTGTTTTCACACGAATAATCACAACAACAATCAGCCTCACCGTGCCAGTCTCTGCTTAATCATCAGAGCAACTGCTTCGCCTGCGAACGCTACCGTTGGGTCTCTGTGCCGATATCAGAAGGAAAGAACAAACAGCAAAATCACACGCCTCCACCCAAAACTGGGAGGATGAAGGTAAGTCTTGTGAGATATAACGATGAAATCGTCTCTACGTAATCTTCAGTATCGTTTCCACTGATTAAGTATGTGGACAACTGTACGATCAACATCTGATGTATCACCAGATCCACCGACCTCCACAAGCTTCACTCAAAACTCACGAACCATCAGGACTAGCATTTATTATTTTATTTATATATTAGTTTATTAATATAAAGTACATTTGACTTTAACCTCTGACATCCAGTTAACATTGCTTGCATATTAGGGAATTAATTTATCTGGTCTGAAAAACTAGACTCGCTAAACTACAGCTATTTCCCCCCATATATTCATATGGCTCTACTACAATAAGCCCCGCCCCTGAAACCCTTTCCCCGCCCCACCTCCTGCCCTGATCTACCAGTCGATAGAATGCTCTATAGTAATCACACACGTCAAAGCCACTGGCTAAGTAATAGAGAACCAAAGGGTCTTGCTGAAAAGCCCAGATCTGGTCCAGTGGCTTTCCACAGAACCTCAACACACATGCTTTCAGTACAAAAGTCTGCTGTTGCTTCTTTCCAGCGAGTAAACTCGAGTTATTCGCTGCTGTTTTAAAGCAACGCAGGTCAGCTGTAGGCACACAGTAATGAAGTGGATACTGAAAGCATTATTTGTTCCTATACTACATTTGTATAAAGTCCCAGCAGCCGCCGTCACCCGATTCCAGAATCTTCTAATATAATACCTGTCGGGCTGCTTATCTCCTGGGAGGGGGCTCTTCTCCCCAGGGCTAATTAACTCGTCTTCCCCCTCCCCAGAGTCCGCAGACTCGCCTCTCCGTTCTGAAGATGGATTCTGCCCTGCGTATCTAATGGGTTTTTAATGCACTCATTGTCTGCCTTAGTCAATACAAATTCACTTACCAGCCCACTAATAAATATCCTGCTGATATTCTGCGTGTATAATCCCTCCATGATGCCTGTCGTTATGGTCCAGCTGATAAGTGATTAAGTGGTTTGCGGTGAGGAGCAGGTATGGAACAGCTTGGAGAAGTGGTGCATGGCCAAATCATTGGGCAGAGAAGCTGATGGCTTTTTAACAGCCGGGTTTGTTTATGAGCGAAGCTGCTGCACCGCACTCACTCGTGAGGGACACCGATACACGCTGCAAGGATACAGATGTAGATTATTAACATTTTTATGTATGTATTTTATGTATGTAAACCCACAACAGCAAAATCTTTTACAGATCTCGTCTAACGTCACTCTCTGAGTTCTGAACGAGACTGTGCTGACCTGCGCTGGAGAACAAAGGGATATTTTTTCCTGCCATTGCTCGAGATTGTTGGAGATTTTATTCCAGCGTTTAATGCGGGAGGTCATATTAATCCATTGCTATTCCAAGGAGTGCTTAAAAAGTATTATCGAAATGAACAGTCTCACAAAAAAAAAAAAAATGAATGTATTGATGAAACATGCTCCAGTCCGTGTTGGATAATATACAAGGCAAATAACAGCAACAGAACAGAATAGCAGTGATCAAAAGCCTGCCATAATTGAGGTGTAATTGTACATGAAGATAAAGATTGAGCAGCACAGCAGCAGAGCTTAATGCCGTATTGCAGCCATATATTATATGGAGTCCTTGCGGAGTGACTTTTTCCGCTCAGGTCAGCAGTAACCTGAGGGGATTGAGTTCTATTTGTGAAGAGTTTTCACTGTCAGAATGGCAGCCAGGGAGAAACGTGGAAGAGGAGCACTCTTTTATTATTATCGACCCCAAAACGTCCACGGGAAAAACATCTCTCATTGCAGCCCAGTGGCTCGTGCTTGTATTTAATCACTTTCTAATCACATTAAATAGAAAAGAAAAAGTTTGACTAGTTCTCCTGTCTGACTGGGTTTCTGCATCGTGCTGTTCGAACTTGCGCGAGTAGCCGAGAAGAATCTGTGATGGAGTAATCATGGAGAATAGAAAGCACTTCTACTTATTACTGTAACCATGCATGAATTTTAAAATATCAAATAGTCCTGCAGTTACATACAGTACTGATTTAAAGCTGCTGGATGGAGGATGTTCTGATAGTTTAAAGCTAGGTGGCAGCAGGTAGCGGTCAAGTCACACAGCTCCAGGGTCCTCAGGGATCTCCAGGTTCGTCCTGCCTCACAACACCACACCAGTAGGTAAGAAAGCTTCTGTTAAATTGCCCACGCCTCCGAATCCATCACGACCCTGACCAGTGCTTAGTGATGAGAAATTAATTCATGTGTGAATAAAAAATTGCCTTGATTTCAAAATTTACTTTGTAGCGTCGCACAAACAAGACGACACTCAAGTATTAATAAGGCTGTGAAAGTAAAAATGACACCTAAGTGTTAATGACTGTAGTATTAGTTTGTCAGCTCCTTGTCATTCATGCTGTCTTAGTCTTAAGGGCTGGCATTTAAACCCAATTAAGGGCGAAAATGAATCGTTCGTGTAATTACTTAATACATTAGCACAACTATAAACCATATGGAAGGCATTACAAACTGGATACGCCGCACGCAGACAGACGAGCCGTCGCTATGTCTTTATATTGCTTGACCGCGAGTCTACGTTAAGTTTAACGAAACTTTTAGACGCACCACAAACGACATAAGATTAACGTGACACTCATCTGTTTATGAATTTAGTTTTTAACTTTAAAGTGACGTCATTATCCAGACGCTAGTATATAAAGCACGTATACGTATATATATCAGCGATCCGAGGGGTCCGAGCACTCGTCACGAAGAGTTCCGCACAACACTACAGAGAAAGACTTTGTGTCAGGATCCATTAAATGTCTGCTAAACATCTTTCTGCTGGCTTGGTGCCAAACGCCAAGACGGTTAATAACGGGGTGGTTAAATCAAGAAGCAGGAGTCTCGATCAGTCGTCCATTCAAAATGCTAATTCCGCTAACAGTTAACGGAAGCTATAGGGACTGCTCATCGGGATCTCATTTGCATTACACCAGCTGTCTGGCTTTTATTAATTGAACGACACTCTAGCATAGCAACTATTTCTATTAAGCAGACAAAGTCAGCGCACTGATCTATAGCTCTGTTCACCGTGACAACCCAGAACAGCTGATGGGTTTTACAAGCCGACTCGATGATACACAGACAAAGAAACTGAAGGAGGTTTGATGTTTTTCAAAAAGGGAGAAGATATGACAAAGAACAAAAAAAAAAAAAAAAAAGATAAAGAACGATTTGCCCTCACGGCCCCTGACTGCTTAAATTAGCCGTGAGCTGTATTTGTGATCCAGGGCAGATTGCCAGACGCATGTTCACTCGCTGAGCAAAATGTTCTCACATGATCCATGACCCAGAAGTCAAACTGATGCGCAAGTGGACAGAGTTCTCATTTATGCAAATCATCGAGACGATGTCCGAAGGCAGCGCGACGTAGTTCATGGACACCTACTGTAACAGCATCCCCCTTGAGGAACAGTTGTTTCTGTGAGCAATCTGTGAGTATTGGATGGATGCAGCTCTGAACACTGCGCTGATCAACTCTGTCGAGCTGCACCATTGTAGATCAGATCTGAATGGCAGGACAAGAACTTCAACCAGGAGCGAGTCAAGATTCAAAATGACCAAGGCACCGAACAACAAATATTCTAGAGGAGGAACCTGCATGGACGAGCAAGTAAAGAGCAATCGTCAACAGAAAAGCAGACTGATCTTAGAGTTCTCAGAGAAGATGACATGATATTGGTCTGTATTTCCAGGAGGATGAACAGATCAGGGCCTCTGAGGTTCGGGTTTAGGTGAAATAGGAGAACCTCGTTATCTGTTGGTGTGGAAAACAGGATGGATGGAATTTCAACAGCAACACAGTGGTAATAGACCCATCTTGATGCCATACAGGAAACAGTAAAGCCCTGGTTGGGTTTTAATTCGTCAGTCGGCGATAAAGTCACATTGTATTCCAGGTCACGTACAGGCTTCATCATGGCAGAACATGTACAGTATAGTACGAGCGAAGATGAATAATCTTGTAGCTTCA
Organism: Tachysurus vachellii; assembly: GCF_030014155.1. Lineage (NCBI taxonomy): Eukaryota > Metazoa > Chordata > Actinopteri > Siluriformes > Bagridae > Tachysurus > Tachysurus vachellii. The sequence goes on from NC_083479.1 coordinate 3,306,535, forward strand.
TTGTAGCTCTTCTCTCAGTATCTTCTATCTCACCAACACATCTATATGACCCTTTCAGCTGCATAGACATTGAGATGTTTTCTCCGTTCCAGGTTATTATTTACTTCTGCTATGAATTCTGGGCCGCCTGAAGAGCAAGGATTAAACACTAGACAGATGTTTTTCCCTAGGATTGTCTTCTGCCACTTCAACCTCCATTATTTAGATTTTAGGAAGAATCAAGCGTCAAACTCTATATAATAAAATTCCATCATTCACCGGATCTGCAAACCCAGAATGTGTACGAGACTTTTCTCCCGTCCTGCTCAAGGTATGAAGAGTTAGACAACATTTTCACTTCTGGTCATTTGGAAAAAGAAATCATGTTTCCATAAACATGTCCGGACAAGAAATGTCCCACGTGGACACCACATTTTGTGACCTGGTACCACAGTAGGAGCGTCTGCTGTACAAGTCCCGGTGTGTGTTGTTACCATGGAAATGATACCACATTAGAACCGCACAGTAAAACAAACCCGTGACTTGATCCTGATCGCGACGATTAATGACCAGACATCCGAACTTTTAAATTGCCGTAAGCACGCAGAATTCTTGCCCTCCATTAAACCCGAGTGTTCATGTTACTGGAGGGTAGAAATGTGGTCAGGGACGCAGGGAAATCCGTGCTGTAAGTGAGCACAGCGTTCTCTTTCTGCTAACACGCATTAATCTCACACCTGCACGCCGTCTTGGAATCAGTCAAGCGCGAGGGCGCTCAAATTCAGCTCGCTTCCATCATCAAACGTAACCTCTTTTCCCCCCGGCAGCCTTCGTGCGTCTCCACCTCCCGCTAACCTGCTTTACAGCCTTGAGTTTTTCATGATAAATACAAACATATATTTGTATAGATTTTTTTTCCATCTTAGTTTCCATGTCATTTCCAAACTAAAGCTCTGCATTCCCTTTGTCATGTTTCTCTCTCTCTCTCTCTATCCTGAGGTATTGACGGATTGTGTTTGTTTACCGCCGCTTCGCCGTTTTCCTTTTTTAAACCTGACATTTAGCAGCTGCGAGCTCTCGACAAATAGAACATGTTTGATTTGCTCGGTATGCCTCCATTATGTGATTTATGGGAAATTGACTCATTCAGCGCGCACGACTTTTGACCCCTTCAATCTGCAACGAATTGCATAAATGCAGAGAGGCGTTTCTGTCGTAGCTGAGGGCTGTGATAGAGGATGGACGTGTGCACAGGAGGCAGAGAACACAATCCTGCTAACATACATTATATATATATATATATATATGCTTTGTGTTTATTTATCTACATGACTCTTGTAGTGATTAAGAAGAAGGCTACCTGTGTGTGTGTGTGTGTGTGTGTGTGTGTGTGTGTGTGTTGCAGTAATATATTTAGATGCTGTAATGTAATAGAACACAGCTCGTGGCTGCATATAGATGGTGACTACAGTGCCAGGCCGAACGCTCTCTACCTTCTCACCATCCTTCAAAACTCCCCCGAGGGACTAGAAACATTTCTAGTGAAAAACAAATCATTGGGGGGAAAAAAAAAGACTGAAGATACAGTCATATGCACAGCCTGCTGTAGTAGTATTAAAAAAATAAGGTTGTGTCTAATCTCAGTGATGCCTCCAGCGCGTTAAAGAAGAAATGTAAAACACAATATACATAAATCTCCGTGGTTAAGAGTAGAGTGGTTAGATGGTTAGAACGTTCAGAAGACAGCTAAGATATTCAGCTAGGTTTAAACTCCTGAATCTTTGTGAGATAAACCTCTGACACGTTTCCACATCCAGTCTGGAACTGTGACAAGTTACACACAGTAAGACTTCAGTTCGGTCGACATAAGATTAAGATAGCCAGCTAAAAGTGTTGTTGATGCTCAAAATGTAAATCTTTATCACCGTACATACTTTCGCCTTGCAGTGATCAACAACTAAATAAAAATAAAATGATTTGACTGTGAAACTTCCTGAGGAAAACATCACTGTTACGCTGTTGTCTGTTTATCTGTGAATATAAAAAAAATCACCATATGAGCTGTTACACACGCTTTTTAATGGGTTTTTGAGGAATGTCCACCATCTAAGCCTCTTAGCTCGTCATACAGAAAACCTTACTATTAAAACAACGTTTGTGTTGTAGCTGAAACCGACCAATCAGCGCAGAGGATTCTGTGGAGACGTGGTACAGGAGGAGATGAACCTGGGCTTACTGTTTCATCAATCTGTCGTACGTCTTTAACATCCTTTTTAAATGTCATTTGGAAAAGCCTCACTAAAGACACGCTTCACCTGCATCCAAAACCAGGCTTTTAGCAGAGCAGGAGACAGAGAGCGTGCAGTGTTTCAGTCGCTGGGTGGATGTGCTGAAGGAGTAAGAGGGAGCTGTAATCGTTCCAGACTCAGTCGGGTTCCAGCTCTCCAGCAGCCGTGTTTATAAGCTGCATGCTGAACTCTGCATGAAGCGTGACTTTGCAGATCCTGTGTGGGCCTGAACAGCTGGAAATCTCCATCCTCGTCCCATCCTTTCTCCAGCACCGTGTGTCTGTATCCGTGCTCCCAGCGCACATCTGTAAGGAACAGTGCTTTGTTTCTAACAGTATTGACACCGCAGCCCCTCTGGGACCGTGTTAGTTCTACGCCAAGGCCTGTCTCGCGCAGATTGAGCCTTCAAGGTGACGGATGCCCTCGGCAGACGCATACGGCCCGTGTTTCTTCTGTGAAGCTGGTTGTAATGGATGGCCACTGCCCCAGAGGCCCAACAGATCCATATATCAGGGGCCCTGTGTGTAAATACGGCCCCGTGTCGAGCGTCATGAATTAATTGTAGTCACCTCTTTGTGCGTCAGACCCTCCATCCGTGCCTCCATCCGTGCCTTGACGGCTGGATAAATGAAAGAGTTCAGAAGGCTGGCAGTGGTGTTGATATTTACATCACGTCATTCAGCATATAAGAGCAAAACTATCCAGCTAGTACAATTCAGTTCTGCCTTTTTTCCCCATCCCAGTCTTATCTATAATATGATATAATATAATCTTATAATAATATAATCTGTCCTTATTTGGGATTTTACTGTAATTTATTTTATTTTTAAACAATTTGACTTCACTCCTGACTGACTGACTGGCAGCTCAGGACAAACACAGGTCAGGTTTTAATGAATGATCTCGACGCCGATATCTTTTTGAACACTTTTCTGGCTGCAAGCTTCAGAATCCTCCACGCTGAAAAATACCTCTTGATTAATTATGTGCGCTCACATACCACCAGTGTCTCGTCTTTCTCTTTGTAAACATGGAACAAAACAAAGGGGTTACGACCCTCACCGATGTCGTCTAGTAAAATCAGAGGCCTTGACACTTCCGATACTAGGTAACAAAGTAACCATGACAACCAGCTTAAATAGTATAGGTCAGGACAACAAAATCACGGGGTGCTTAAAACCACGACGTTCCAATTGTCCGTGATTACATGATGCCCAATAATCTCTCTCAGGGATAAATAAATAAATAAACAAATAAATAAATACATTCATTCATTCATTCATCTTCTACCGCTTATCCGAACTACCTCGGGTCACGGGGAGCCTGTGCCTATCTCAGGCGTCATCGGGCATCAAGGCAGGATACACCCTGGACGGAGTGCCAACCCATCACAGGGCACACACACACTCTCATTCACTCACGCAATCACACACTAGGGACAATTTTCCAGAGATGCCAATCAACCTACCATGCATGTCTTTGGACCGGGGGAGGAAACCAGAGTACCCGGAGGAAACCCCCGAGGCATGGGGAGAACATGCAAACTCCACACACACAAGGCGGAGGCGGGAATCGAACCCCGACCCTGGAGGTGTGAGGCGAACGTGCTAACCACTAAGCCACCGTGCCCCCCTAAATAAATACATACTGCAGTAAAATAAGTGGCTCAAGTTTTCTTCATGTGCCTGATATTTAAATCGTGTTCCCTTATTTTTCTCCCGCAGGAAGATGATCTCGGATGTCAGTATTATGCAAACGCTGTTCTAAAATAAGAAAACATGGATTTGTAGAGATTGTGACAATTCTTGCCATAAATAATCCCACAAACAGACTGAAGCAGCGTCCAGTGTGGGTGACCGGGTTGCTGTCGATCCTCATGGTGTTATTACTCGTTACTGCTGGAGTTGTTTTGTCAGTTTTGTTCGGGTGGCCGGCGGTGAAGGAGCCGCAGCGCTAATGCTGCTATAAGCATGCAGTCTCGGTCCTGCTGGGAGACGGTGGTCCCGGCTCTCGTTAGCCCTGTCGCTCGGCGCTTCCCTGGAGAGCTGACAGAGTGCTCACTTCTCCGTCTTCCACAAACAGTCGCCTAAAACTGTCCTCGGTGCTTCCGAGCAGGGCTAAAGGTCTCACTTATTTACAAAGTGCCCGAGGATCATTTGCATATCCATTTGCATTTCTCTATTTAATCCAAGGTTAAGGCCAGATAACACATCCTAATGGGCTTATTTCTTTCATTACTCATTTCCAAAACAGAACTTCATCTGTAGGAGGAAAAAAAAAAAAGATCTCTTTAAAATGTAAATAAGGAATCCGCCATTAAACGTGTACTGATTTACATGTTACATTCATTCGCTTGTCATCAAATGGATTTAACGTCTAATGATTAAATGGACGGAATTACAGAGTCATAGCAGAAAATGTTCTTGCTGCCGATGCGCTGAAATTTTCTAATCAAAATTTGTCCATTTCCAAAATGTATATAAAATATCCTCAAATAGGGGAAAAAAAATTGACTCTTTAGATGCAAAATCCTTTATTTATTTATTTGGTGCCTGGTTTATCAGAGTAATTGAACACTGGTGATTTTGTTGTTTTCTCTGAAGGTTAGAAACCCTGTACTTTAGCTGTGTGTGCAGTGTGTGACGTGAGTAAGGACGTACAGCGGATCCCTGACTCCGGTTCATCCTCGTCTAGTCGCGTCCGAGTGTGAAGGTGAAATATAATCTCACTAATCTCACTATAATTGAAATTTATATAGTGAAATATAATCTCACTAAGAGGTCACGTCAGACCCACGTGGTTGTTAGGATTGAATAAAAACAAACACCACACCTACTATAAAGCCAGACGCCTTTCTAATAAGTCTCGCTCCGGTTCTCCAGACATCAGACTGAGTTTCCTCTGACTAATCACAAACGAGTGTGAGGTGCGAGAGCAGTGACGTGTGCAGTCTCGGTAAATCACCGGCTAATTAGTGAGGACTAATGTTTGTGTGCGTGTGACCTCGTCCTACATCATTTACATCGGGAGCCCAACACGGAGCGTGCAGTCGATCAGACAGCAAACAGCAGCGCTGATGGAATCGGCTGTGTGTGAAATGGTGTGAATAGGAGCCATTATGCTGTCACGGTGTTTTCTTTGCCGAGCCGAACGGCGTATTGTTCTAACACGCCAGGCGTAGCACAGGATTAGATTACTGTTATTTTCTCACCCTTTTCACGCACCTAACAAGAAGCAGAGCGGACCGCTCCTCAGCCCACATAGGCAGATGGAGACGATGCAACAACAAAAAAAAAAAACGACGACGAAGAAAAATAAAAACAGCAGGTTTACAGGCTGCAGCGTGCCCTCACAGATATGCTCTCATGTCACCTTATTCTCACCGTGTGTGATTCTACTTAGCTGGACGTCCACGACTCATGAATATTCCGCTAATGCCACGTTTAATTTCACATATCAAGCAGGGGAGAACAAAAGCGTCAAAACTTTGCATATTGTTTTATTCATGAAGCTCTCGTTTCTATGTTGCTTTAATTGTCGACTCTCCTAAACGAGTGGTTTCGTGCACGTTTACCGAATCAGTAAAGCCTGTTCGCTCGTTCGGCTGTAAAAGACGTCCAGCTTAGATGAGGCTTGGGTTTTTTCCCCTCATTTCAAGTTTTGTTAATATCGTGGAGCGCTCTCTTATAGAAATAAATAAAGAAAGAAAGAAAAAGAAGAAGAAAGTGCCAAGTGCCAGAATTATGGGGAATGTGTTTTCTCTCTCGGGTTGGACTGAGAGTGAGACTTTGTGTGGGTGATGGAAAAAAAACACAACAGTGTTGTTGTAGAGCTTTTTTAAGGCTTGTAAGGAGAGCAGCAGATAAATATAAACACTGATTTTTTTTTTCAGTGCGAAGGCCGAATCTACATGTACAGATGGAACAGCTCCAGTGTGTGTGTGTGTGTGTGTGTGTGTGTGTGTGTGTGTGTGTGTGTGTGTGTGTGTGTGAGACTCAGTATGGCTCTGTCCCCCTGCTAAATCTGCAGAATCACCATCTGTCAGCCACATGAAGGCTCGGTCTCTCAAAACTCACATCACATTACGGTGCAAAAGATAAACCTCGCTTCAGCGCTGCAAACGTCTCTGTTTAACACTTTCCACTTGTCTTCCTGTTGGAATTTTAACAACAGACACTGTCACATCAACACTTTTTTTATAGACACGTGGATGTGGATTCAGACGGGTAATGAACAAAGCCAGAGGTGACGGTGGAGAGGAAATGAAAGAGGAAGCGCTTGAAACAGAAATGGGTCTCTTCTGGAGTGATTATGAATCATCACAGTACACGGGTGTAGAAGAGCGCAGACCAACAGGACTGAAACGTCTTAACGGATGTTGACCGGATTGTGAATTAAACCCCATATGGACAGGATTAGTTTTTACATGAAAAGACGGAGTGATAGAAATACGAAGAACCTTCAGAATGACACGTCTTACCTTTAATATCCAAAGAAACTCTTGGTAAATATTAAGGGAGAATCCTGTGAGGGGGGAAAAGGGGGGATTTGTGCCTTGGCTTCATTTTAACGACACTCCAGAAAGAGCTCCATCAGGTTTTAGGGCTACGTTACTGATTTCCTGACCCAGGATTAGGCTTCATACTGTACATAATATGGTAAGGATCCAGTACAAGAGCAAATCAGTGTGCATGAAAATGACACATGCAGCTACCAGCATGACCGTTACTTCTACATCATCAAGACATTTCCTGGAATCGCTTCATCATCATCATCATCATCATCATCCTCCTCCTCCTCACTCATTCTGTCTGGAAACATCTAACAGTCACAATCCTTAGGTATAAATCTGTAGAATCCAAATAAAACAAAACTCCAACTTTAATTCGTTAACGGAAGTTAAAAGTAAATCGACCTTGATGTTTATCATTATCATCAAAGTCAAAGTCATTTGTGTGCTTAAATAATCACCGTGGACCAGTTTGTTTTAACGCTGATTAAAACTTTGTTACACACGTCCAAGATACCCGTAAAAGCCTCCAGCCAAGCAGAAGACGTCTCGTTTCCACGTCCACATAAGTAACCGCTTTATTTCTTTATGAGTCCTGTTGTGTTCATCTCTCTCTCTCTCTCTCTCTCTCTGTTCTACTGGACATGAATGAGTGTTGGTGTTGTTGTTAATAAAAGCACACTTGCCAGATGAAGGTAAGATGAATAGTGTAAAGTTGTATTGCTTATATAAGCAGTTTTAATAATCACCCCAGGATCGTGTCAGCAACCTGTCGCAAATCATTTCTTTGTGCTTTTCACTTCTATTACCTTTCGGCTCTGGTTCAGGATATTAAAGAAGTCTGTCAGCAGGTTTTTGGATGCGTCTCGGCTTGACTTTGCTATCAGCTACCATTAAAGTTTTATGAGACAATAACTCAACAAGTCTGAAGACACCTCAAGAGCTTCAATCCAACAAATGTTGCTCCATTAGCTGACAAGCTGTTTCTGGATCGTTCTCAGCTCACTTCCCTGCCCACTGAAGGTTAATGGCAGCTCTTACAGGAGAACACAGTGAGAACAAATACAGTGAGAAAGAACACAGTGAGAAAGAACACAGTGAGAACAAACACAGTGACACCAAACAAACATAGTGAGACGGAGCACAGTGAGAACGAACACCGTGAGATGGAGCACAGTGAGAACAAACACTGTGAGAACGAACACCGTGAGACGGAGCACAGTGAGAACGAACACAGTCAGACGGAGAACAGTGAGAACGAACACAGTGAGAACGAACACAGTGAGACGGAGCACGGTGAGAACGAACACAGTGAGACGGAGCACGGTGAGAACGAACACAGTGAGACAGAGCACGGTGAGAACGAACACAGTGAGACGGAGCACAGTGAGAACGAACACAGTGAGACGGAGCACAGTGAGAACGAACACAGTGAGACGGAGCACGGTGAGAACGAACACAGTGAGACGGAGCACGGTGAGAACGAACACAGTGAGACGGAGCACAGTGAGAACGAACACAGTGAGACGGAGCACAGTGAGAACGAACACAGTGAGACGGAGCACGGTGAGAACGAACACAGTGAGACGGAGCACAGTGAGAACGAACACAGTGAGACGGAGCACGGTGAGAACGAACACAGTGAGACGGAGCACGGTGAGAACGAACACAGTGAGACGGAGCACAGTGAGAACGAACACAGTGAGAACGAACACAGTGAGACGGAGCACAGTGAGAACGAACACAGTGAGACGGAGCACAGTGAGAACGAACACAGTGAGACGGAGCACAGTGAGAACGAACACAGTGAGACGGAGCACAGTGAGAACGAACACCGTGAGACGGAGCACAGTGAGAACGAACACAGTGAGACGGAGCACAGTGAGAACGAACACAGTGAGACGGAGCACAGTGAGAACTCGAGTCCACACTTTGGCGAGTCCACACTGAGTATTAGTTTCATTTAGGAAATCTCATTGTTCTCTAGCTCTTTAAATGAAAACGAGGAGTTAGTAATTGTACCACTGATCTGAAGGTTGTGAAGCTGCTACCACTGGGCTCCTGAACAAGGCCCTTAAACCTCCACTGCTCAGATGTATAAAGTCACTCTGGATTAAAGGCATCTGCTAAATGCCATGAATGTAAAATCCAGTAGGGATTATTAGCTTGAGTGCTGCTGGCTACATCCAGTCATTGATCTAACTTACACTTAAGTGTTTTCCTGCCGTGCCTGAAGTCTTGATGGACTTTTCCCTTTTGTTTCCTCCTGATTGTAATCTGATTTTCTCCTTGTAATCTGTCTGTGTTGTTAGATTTCCTGTGTCCCTGAGATCTTCATGCACTAAACGTCAACCTCCTTTATATTCTGTTTCCTAGAGTGACTTTAACTAAAAATCCTACAGCGACTTTAACTTTGACTAAAAATCGGTCTCATTGTGACCCACCTCGGGTATCACCCCAGGATCGTGTCAGCAAGGTGGTGGGTATTTTTGCCTGAAGCTCACGGCAAAAATATCTGACACGCAGAACTGAAGATGAAAATTTTGTTTGTTAAACGGAAATCGTGACGAATTCTGGGCCACTGACGATCTGAAGGACACAAGAGCCACATTGTCTGGACCTCTCACTTCAGCCTGCATCCACAGAATACTTCACAAGATGATGAAACCGCTAATAAACGCCCTCCTCCTCCACCACATCAAGCATTTAGAGATGTATTACAGCTGGCTCTCTGTACTGAGAATGTGAACGATGGACTTCATGGAGAAGAAACCCAGTTCTTGGTAGATTAAGAGTTTGAGATGTGCTTTAGTGCTCAAAGTTTTCTCCACTAACCCTTTCCTCCAGTTTTCCAAATGGTGCTAACATACTAGCTAAAGTTATCACAGGATAGATAGCTAAGAGTTTAGCCTTACTGATTTACCCACAATGCCGTTCGACTACCAGCTAAAACCTACGTAAAGTGAGCGATGCAGCAGCACTTTAGCCATTTAAGTCTGTGCAGCTCTGTGAACGTTAGCTCCGTTTCGTCTGCACGTCACTCAGAGATGCAGACGACCTGGATGTTCTCATCAGAATAAACAGAGCTCACCACCAGAATCTCCAAACACAGCACAAGATACCTCAGGAGCTTCAGGGTGAAGTTCACCTTCAAAACTCAAATATGAAATTCTCAAATGAATCAATACTCATTTTACTCAAGAGCTTTTTATCTCTGGGGGAACGAACACGAGTCATAACGGATTTCTAATAATCATCCGCCCAGGCTGAAGAGAATGAATGAACACGAGCGGCTGAGATTATCTGCTCTTCGGTGACACACAGAACGGTGGTGTGAGGAACGGCAACAACGAAAAGTGCACACAACACACACTGATTCACGATTCTGTGCTTTCAGTCTAAAAGTGAAAGTAAGTGTGACGCCGGAGAAGTTCCTGAGTGTCCTGAGAAATAAACCAGATTTCTGCTCCACTGAAATCCATACAGCAAGAAGGCAGGAATGAGGCAGGAATGAGGAATGAGCTGAGTGAAGGAGAAACACACACACACACACACACACACACACACACCCACAGCCTGAATGCACTAAAACACACACACATACCCCCCACAGCCTGAATGCACTAACACACACACACAGCACAGCCTGAATGCACTAAAACACACACACACACCCCCCACAGCCTGAATGCACTAAAACACACACACACACCCCCCACAGCCTGAATGCACTAAAACACACACCCACAGCCTGACTGCACTAAAACACACAGACACACACACAGCCTGACTGAACTAAAACACACCCACACACACACCACAGCCTGACTGCACTAAAAACACACACACACAGCCTGACTGCACTAAAAACACACACACACACACACACACACACACACACTCCCACAGCCTGACTGGACTAAAACACACACACACACACACACCCACAGACTTACTGGACTAAAACACACACACACACACCCACACACACACAGCCTGACTGCACTAAAACACACACACAGAGCCTGACTGCACTAAGACACACACCCACACACACCCCACAGCCTGACTGCACTAAAACACACGAGAGTAAAAACTGACCTGAAGACTTTTCAGTCAGTGTGTGTGCGCGTGTGTCGTCTTGTCAGGCCGTTGGACCAACACACGAAATCAGAAATTCAGACAAATCACTAAAAACAGACTTTTTCCCCCCAAACACCTGCAGAGGCTCTGATTATCAGACAGAAATAAAACTGTTACAGGAAAGGTCCACGAGGTGTGACGTGTTCTGACATGAGACGTTTATTGCCCACGAGTCAGTCCTTTTGGAATAACACACGCGCGCTCACACACACCAGATCCGATCTGCTCCGTCATTTAAAGACACACAATTAAAAAATGATGTAAATAATCGTGCATTTAGAAAGCTGGAAAAACAGATTTGTGATGCAGCTCAAACTCTGTCTCACTGCTGACTTTATAAACCATGTATACTTCATTCATAAACACGAACTCTCTTAAAAATTGATGTTAGTTGTTCAGTGCACATTTGGCATGGACTCGGGTGTTTAAACACTGTTGTGGACGTAAATAAACTTTACAAGTGACCTATTGTGTGAATCAGTAAACAGCGTCATCTGAACCTCCGTTCTAATTAGCGCACATCTGTTAGCGTGATTTGGATGTTCACAGGCGTGAGATGATCCCCGGCCAGTCGACCGGCTCGGTGCGGATGAAAGCACTGACAGCTGTCAGGGTGAGAAGAGCACGACACGCCCCACGTCAGAGCCGAAACTCGGTCCACAGCTACCGAGGCTGCGTCCAGCGGAGGGCACGCTGACGGCCGCGCAGCACATACAGCTACGGTACACGGTCAAGGTCCAGCCAAGGTCAGGAGGACGGTGGGAAGCCTCTCTGTAGACCAAGAAGGACAGATGGAGGGTAACAGACACGCAGCACACAGTAGGAAGACTTCAGCATATGGTCAGAGTGGACAAGACAAAACCTGGCACACGCTCCAAACTTACGCCAAGACGTTTGATCGATCGATCAGCTCTCAACCTCCTCGAAAGCTCGTGCGTGATTCTTAAACACTTTTCAGCAGCAAGGATAGAACTGAAAGCGGAAATCAGTATCGGCTGATCGGAAACAGGAAGTAAAACAGAACTGATTCTGAAGTATGAGTGTTGAGGAAATGGCACGTCCATGGATTTCACTGATTAGATGGGTTCTACTGATGAACTACAAACTCCTGTCCTGAAGCTTTCCATTATCACCTTTAACTTGGAGGAAGTTTACTGCTTTATTTTCCCACCAAATAGCTTTGATTTATCACTTTAGCCACTGATGATGTATCTTTCTCTTCCTTTCCCTCTGTTCCTTAGCAGTGAATCTTAGTGGGCGTGTCTAGAACATGACTGACAGGTAAACTACACAGAGGTTGTAAAGACTTCATTATTGTCCTGAAGCTCTACTGATTAGTATTAACTGATCAATGTGTACAGCATCTGTTAAGGACTAATATCAGCTTATTAGTGGATTTACTCGAAAAAAAATAGCAGAACGTCTACAAATAATCTGGAGTTTGAAGAAAACATACACACAAGGGAAAGGAGAAAGGTTCCTTAAACGTTCCTGAAGGGTTCACTGGAAATTTAAAGGTGCTTAAAGGTGCTAAGTTTCCAATAACTGCTAATGAATCATTTTTTATTAGGTTCTACCAGATATTTTCCCTCATGAGGACACAATGCAGAGGCTCCTATCGGCGTAAGGTGAGGGATTGTTTTAGCCACCAGAATAGCAGCACAAACTCTAGCTGAATTTCACCCAGTCAGAGGACGAGTGGATGAAAATTGACAGGAAGACACGTCTCAAGACACCGGTGGTGTTATTAAGGTGAGACGAGGTGTAGCTGGGTATGAGGACAGAAATAACAGAAACAAAAAAAATTGTTCTGTTAACAAGCTTCCATCCTTATTGTGTAATAACCTTAACAATAAGACACGAATACTTTTAGTAGCAGCATTAATAACTGGCTTTGTTCTCGTCAGCCGTAAGGTCTGCGTCTGTTTCGGGTGCGGATCGCCGTGTCGTGTGGAGCAGGTGTGCGATGGTAATACGAGGGTCAGTCCTGCAGTGAACCCAATACAAGGTGAAATTCTCCAGTGAACGCGCTCAGATTGTATCTGCTCCACTCCGTTCCCTGCTGACGATAGGACATGACAGAAGTTGTTCTCACAATTTCTAAATCACTGACAGGCCAGAGTCTGCATTCCTGTGCTGGAGTCAGTCAGCCGAGTCTCAGACAGGTCCAGCGCACGGTGTGGACTCGCCTGTAAGAGTGCAGCCGAGGAACAAGAACAGCAATATTATTATTACTGTGGTTCTATAAATACATTCTTGGAAAAGATTGATAATTGAGGAATCCAAAAAAAAAAAAAAAGGTCCATCAGCAAGAGTCGGTGAAGTGAGGTGTAAATTTTGTGGTGAGAGGAATAGTGTTCAGTTCCCTTGTTCTGCCAGATGGTGTGCACAGCCAGAATGACTTCATCAGGAGCAATCCATCCAGCAGTATGGAGAGAAATGAGAGAAAGAGAGAGAGAGAGAGAGAGAGAGAAACAGACACACACACACACACACACACTATTTAATGGAGCTCGAGCCCATGATGTGAGCTTATTGAGACAAATAAGGCTGGTGACTAAGGAAGGTCATGAGGCCTGGTTCACATTTTAGGTTGGTGAACAAGAAGGGCTCACATGCGCGCTCTCACACATGCTCTCACACACGCACTCACACACACACACTTTTCCATGCTGCTGCATTTACCCTTTTTAAAAATCTGCCATTTCTCCCAAACCTTTTAATTTGATTTACCTCCATTTTGTGTCTCACTCATCTTACACTTCTCTCCCTATCAAGTAAAAGGTACAAATATACAACAAGTGCTGAAATGTTACTAATAACCAACACGCCGTTCTCACTCCTCTACACTCACTATAACTACACTGTAGTTTACAATCACTCAGGTACATTTCCTTTACCACACGTCATCATTGTAGGTCAGGAATAATGCACATTACTCTCTCACGTGCTCACACTCGCGCTCTCACACTCACCACTTCTACTAAAGATCTGGAACATTCCAACAGGAAGCATTATTTAAAATTACAAAGATGATGGGAAGAAGAAAAATGTGAAGAATGTGATCTCACTATTTTTCTAGGATATTGTGTTACAGACTGAGCAGTGTTACACAGTTTATAGGCTGAAAATAAACGACTGATTAAATCGTTCCAGTGTCTTCATGCGTTGTGTGTTTTGTGCTGATTCCATGATCATGCTGAAGAATCTGATCCACACAAAGTTACCAGAATTATTGCACAAAGATGTCATTTTGTAACCTCAACTTTCATTTTTTTTTTCCTAATTTCTTATACGCTCAGTAAAACGCTGCCTCTCCATTAAGCTTAAGTGTTTGTTAACCTGCCTTATGGGAACTCATGAACCTTAATTGTGCGCTAAATGAATTTGCAGCTGTCTGTTCAAACAATTCTGATCCCACAGCTACGATGCTAACTTCATTAGGCCACCTTCAACCGGTGGTCATTTCATTTCACGCCGCCGATTTTCATTACCCAAGAAGAATTCCCCCTTTAACGACAGCGAGACCTGGCAGAGCTGATCATGGTTAGCAGGTTATGTTTGTAGAGTCTAATCATGGAAAGGATAATGAGAGCAGCTAATGGACCAGAAACACATAGTAATGTTGGTGTATGTACAGCGCCGCTCGTTTGCATAAGGCACTCAGGACGCTGCTTTTCACCGAGCTTCATGTCGAGCCACCTCCGGACGCTGAAGCATCCAGCACCGCCTTCATATCGGTGCTCCTCAGAGATCTCCACAGAGGTCTTGCTTTGCTGTTGCAGATTACATACAAACACTTCATTATATAGAACAATTGGGCAGATTGATGAATGTTAGGAAAATTATGTTATGTTATGAAAAGTTGGATGAAAATTATATGTAATCTATTTATTATTATAGAAAGATTTTCTAAACCGTTCACACAGAATGGAGACTGGGAGCGTGCAGTCTGAGATGAAGCTAAGTATACGGGATAAAGAAAGATCCCACGCAAACATCTGTAGTATCTGTCAGGTTCGGGGCTGTGGGGTTACTGACAGAGCTTTTTCACTTTTACATCTGGGTTTAATTCCACTGTTTTCCAGGGACATAGTCATGGGGTCATTATTATTATTATTATTATACGTGTTGCGTGACGTGGATTACACATTCTCGCCTTTCTCTGTGCTGTTAAATCTCCTTTTACAAATAAATGTGCTTTTCTACACATCTTGACCATAGCAACCTGGGAAAAAAAAAAATCTTTGTTAATCACTGATGCCAAGTGAGTCCCTGTGAGTTAGCTGTTACTATAGAAACAATGATTTATATAGATATACAAGGGACCTACACAATATTAGGCAGGTGGCTTTAATGTAATGGCTGATCAGTGTGTGTGTGTGTGTGTGGATATTTTATGTATACCGCATTTAACAATGGACAATGTCTCAAAGCAGCTTCACAGAAATATACAAATTAAAATTGTATTTATCCCCAGTGAGCAAGCCAGAGTCGAAGGAATCAGGGAAAAACTCCATGAGAGGATCTGAGAAAGAAACCTTGAGAGGAACCAGAGTCAACAGTGAATCTCAGCCTCATCTGGGTGACATCAGAGAGTGTGATTATAAATCATGCACATAACCAGGAGCTTTTTAAGAGAGTTACAGATCAGAGTAATTTAAGTTCGTTGTAGATTTAACATTAATTCCTTTCTGCTGAAGCCATCAAATGTTCAATGATGGAGAACCGAGCGCAAAACCGACCTCCGTAACAGCAGTTCAGAGCTGGTGCCGTAGTCAGGTTCAGTTAATCACGATCACTTAATCACAAAGAAACTTTATATCCACTGAACATATGCTGTTACAGATAACCAACACTTACTGACCAATCAGAATGAAGTATTAGACAGCACTGCGGTATGATGAAAGATAATGACTGATGATGACAGTGGTGAGATGATTGTGATTATGAGGATGATGGTGGTGGTGATGATGGGAACACTGTGGCTTAGGTGGGAATATACACCTTTTCATGGAACGCCAGAACATCAAGGCAACACGCATTTGTTCATGGGACACTGGAGTTACTGGGATGTTTTTGGTGGAACCTAGAGAACCTAGAGAACCTAGAGTAACCCGGTATGGACACAGGGACAAGCAGCACATGCAGTAACCCCAGGCGTGGGTGTAAAGTGCAGTTCCCTTTTCTCTTCCCAACACCTACACATGCTGAATTAACAGCTATGGTGATAAAGTGATAAATTCCCACGGTGTTGCATCAACTCCTACACCGCTTTATTTTACACCGTGTGATGGGACCGTCAGTGGCGTGAAGACTCACGTGCCGAAAACTTCACGCTGATGCGAAGTCACGCGCTCACGTCCGCACACTTCCCACACGTAAGAGGCGACAGCGTTTGGAGCGCGCGTGCACGTGACGCCTCACGCGCCATAAATAGGCTTTTTCCGCTCGTCTTTGGAAAGTTGCTGAAGTGGACGCGGCTGAGCGCGAGGAGCTGCCCGAGTCGGAACAACGAGGATCTGTCCGAGGTGCTGAAACTGACACGGCGCGAGACAGAGAGCTGTCCGTGCTGAACCTCGCACGCGCTGCTTCAGCTCTGTACTGTTCGCGAGCACAATCCGCGGTTAATCCGCTCTCTCGCTCTCTCTCTTTCTCCTGGACCGTTCCGGTTAACAGCGAATACGCGACGCTTCACATCATCTTCGCGACGTTTTGCATTTTTCTGGAGGACATTACACGACGAGAATCACAGGATGCGCTTCGGTACAGCGGTCATGCCCGTGAGAAGTGCAGACCGGTCCCACGCGCTCGTTCTCGCGCTCATCGTTACTGCTTCTCTGACGAGCTCGCGAGGCCAAGGTAAGGAAACCCTACTGTCTTGTACGTTATCTATTCTACCCAGGGGCACGAGACAACCTGCTCAGCGTGTGCACGCACGTGGAACTTTTACGGAAGGAAACCAAGGACGCGTGGCGTGGCGTGGAGTGGCACTGTGTGCAGAAAGGCGTCATGATTAGGCGTGAAATAATATCTGTGTAGAAAAAGAAAGAAAGAAAGAAAGAAAGACCTTCCAGGGGAACTTCAACAGGTCAGTTTGTGTGATTTAAGAGTTCAGGACATCCCTTAAATCCGTCTCCCTTAAATCCGTCTCCCAACACGAAACATCTCGCAGCACCGACGAGCAGGACAAAGTTAGAAATGGAGCATTTAATATTACAAAATATTACAAAAGTCCCCTTTTCCAAAAGCTTCATACAGTAGGGAAAAAAGCCGGACCTAAAAGAAATAAATAACACACACGGTGTTTAAGAGCCACGACTCTAAGAGGTCTTTATAGATCTTAAATAAACTCTGAAAGAAATTATGCAAAAATAAACAAATCAGGAGGAAAAAAAAAACCTCTGATTGCATCACAGGACAGTATTCGAGCACAACAACCCAGAAACCACATGACACCAGAGCTTTAATCCTCTCGAGCTGCTCCAGATTACACAACCTTAAAGGCTCCCTAATAAACTGCACCGAAAATAAAGGCTCCTACGTGTCCACGCAAGTCCACGCGTGATTTATTAGACGTTATTTAGACAAATAAAGCGGTCAAACCTCCGGGAACAAATCAAGCACTCGGCACAATCCCGCGTTGTGGTTTATTGCTTTGTTTTTAAACAAAAGTGTGAAGTCATTACTTACATTTATCTTGTTTACTAATTAGCAAAAAAAAAAAATAAAAATACTACTATACCCTCGATACTAAACCAAGTGCACTGCAAAATGTGCGGATACGATTTGGGAGATCACGTGACCTATATTCCATCCGTCCTGAAAATATTAACGTGTGATGACTACAGACATCCGGTCATATCTGAGCTGAGGAACGTGCCGCAAAATCTTCATTTATCTTTGTAAGGCCAAGCTGACGATCGTTGCAGTGTTGTGACGTCATGTTCTTACATTAAAAAAACAAAAAAAAAAACAGGGAACACTTGTTTACACTTAGCAGCATTTTTCTACCAATTAAGTGTTTAAACTCCATCGTAATCTTCACCTGTATGAAGCTGCTGCATCCATTTAATCTTATAAACATACAAACAAATAAATGGCTTTGAATTTTTTTCTTTTTTTTTTTTTTACTTTTCCAGAATAATTCATGACAGTCAGGAATTTATATTTACTATAATTATATTAAACTAGAATAGATTTATCCACACACAGTTTTTAGGATATTTATTTTATATATATATATATATATATATATATATATATATATATATATATATATATATATATATATATATATATATATATAAAATACCAGATTTAATGATTTATTTATTTACAACTGAAGGATATTTGCTAATCTGGTTGATACTGAATATTTTTTAAATATATTTTTAATTCTAATACAGTTTGCACTCAGTGTTTGTGTGAAAAGCTGCTGCCACACACACACACACACACACACACACACACACACACACACACACTTACTTTCCTGACCTCCCCGTTTCCTAAAACTCCACTGGTTTTCTGCAAACTGCAAATTTGTCTAAATTATAGACATTTCCACAGAAGGCTAAACTCGGCTGCCAAACGCACACCTTCACTAGAGGCAGAGCTCGGCACATTTTCACCAGCAGTTCTCACGCTTTGCTGAAGTGAGCGAATATAAATTCCACTTCTGTTGCACTGTTTGAGGCAGTGAGCCAAGCCTTAGACAAAGAGATCAATTAAAGTGCACAAAAAAAAGGGACTAATTGTGAGGTGATGATGTCTACTGAAGATACAGTACTTGAGCGTTTCTCGATGCTTTTAGAGCGTTTAAATCGTTCTAGCTAATCATTCAATAAGTAAATTGCTTTTAAATTGCAAAACACAATTTTACACCTCAGGCTTGCACCTCGAGCTGGGCATGTCTGAAAGCCTCTGAAGTAGAACACAAAGAAATCACAGTGAAGTCGAGAAATGTGCAGTGTATGAAGCCCCACCCACTGGTGAAGCCTTAATTCTCATATTTATCTCTGATTCATTTTCTATAACACGGTTTATAACAATAGCACGTTGTATAATACTCATAGGGATGAAGCTTTCTACATGTATGAGGAGATAATCAAAAGAAAGGAGTCTCCAGTGCCAGGGCTTTGTAACAGGAAGTTGTTCCTCCACAGGAAAGTTGTTCAGGATTTCTCTAACTATATTTTTCGTTAAATTTCCATCAAAGAAAGAGGAAATAAATAAATAAATAAAAGTCAGCCTTTTGAGAAAACACAGCAGGATGTAAGAAATACTCTACTTCAATCAGCTTCAAAATTATTGTCTACTGGATTGTAGCCTAAAATCTAAACAAACTACTCTTCATTTAAAGGCAGGACGTTAAGCAGGAAGTGACTAAAGATGAATGAAAATGAATGAAACTGTAAATTAAAAGAACATAATCTCAATAATACTAATAATAATAATCATAATAAATCACCCATTGAAATCTAAATTGAAGAAATTTGTTTATTCCAAATTATGTTTGTATTTGTTTACAAGAGAGCAAACTTTAATATACAATAAAATTCTGTATAAAAGCTCTAAGAATGGAGTTGCCTACAACCCAATCAATTCTGTACACCGGGTTAAAAGAAAATAAAAACTTCTCAGAGGATAAAACTTTTTCAGCTCGGGTTGGGGTTTAGCGAGTGTTTCGGTGTCTGTGCTTAAACAGGACGTTACTGAATTCTATTAACAGATTGGCAGAATTGTTCCTCATGTCATTATCTCGCTGGCATCCGTGCCGTCGCACCGAACGGGCAAAGGCGTGTGGAGGACTGGGACAGAGACAGCAAACAGCCAACTGATCTGCTGCGCTCACAGCACTGAATATCTCATTCAGGAGCAGAGCTCGGCATAGAGCTCTGACACCTGTTTTTTGGATTACCGGTGATTAACTTCATCAAGGGCTATTCAGCAGCTGAGCACTGTTGTAATTAGCCTTGCTTTCCTTTAGCTTGTCAACTGTAAATGAGAGCAATCATGGCAGAATGCCCTTATTTGTGCCGGGTCTGGTGTCAGCTTTGCGGGTGTAGAAAGTAAAGAGGCCACCTGAGCACCGCTCCCAGTCCTCCTCATGTCACTGGTGTTGCAGCGTTGTTCACTCGGTGCTTACTGGAATTCTGCTGCTCTTAGGGTGAAGTGTCCCCTCGATGCCTGGGGAAGCATCATTGAGCTCAAAGGCTTTCTTCTTCTTCAAAATATATACATATATATATATATATATATATATATATATATATATATTCTCTCTAACATCATTTGCCATGTTGTCAGGTCAAATCCCAGGATTCTGAAGACTCTATCTATTCATCACGGCTGTATTCTGCCAAAGAACATCATCTCATGAATGAAATAGTTCTTATACTCATAACAGCTCCACTGTCCATGAGTCCACGTGTGGGGATTTAACAAAAATCCAGCTAATTACCGTCTAACTGAATCCTTTGGCCTTTCATTTCAGTCAGATCTGACCGTAGCCTGTAGCTGTTGCAGTATTAGATTTGATGTACTCTAGTTAAATGACTCATTTTAAGGTGTATGAACACATTCCTGCTACAGCGTCTGTGCTCCGTCCTGGGTGTTGATCTCAGAACGCGATCCTTTTTTTTTCCTGTTTTTTCTGTCTTTACTTCCAGCATCCTGAGAAATGTTTAAAGTCACATTTTGGGGACGACGAGAATATCTGCTCTTGTGAATCGGATCCTTAGCCAACGACAAAGTGAGGATAGAACGACATCCAAATAAAAATATTTCCAAGTAGCTTTAGTAAAAAGTTGTTTTTTTTTCCAGTATTTTCTCGTTTCTTTCTCAGTCATAGAAGATCCTGTGGAATGTAGAGACTTGTGACAGTCACCTATTGTTGTTCTAGTCAAAGCCCTGATTCATATCTGATTCATACATTACACACCATGTAAACACACCAGACACTGCTTGAGATTAGACCTAAGATATATTAGTCAACACCTCAGATGAACATCTTGGGAAGACTGAAGGTGAAAGAAACGAGTCCACAGTCCAAGTACTTTAAATGGCTGTATTTTGGACGAAAAATTATTCCAGAAGGATGATTTACAGGTTGATAAGAGAAAAAAAAAGACTGAAAAGAAATAGGATAAAAACCCAAAAAGACACAGAAGACATTTTGACGAGCAGTATGACTCGACTGGATATGGTTTATTCTGACCCAAGACCATTACTGTGTGTGTGTGTGTGAGTGGGTGAGGGAGAGAGAGGTAACGCCTTGAAATGTGTTAATTGCGTACGTCTACTAAAGTACAACAGATAATCGCATTCATAAAAGAAGATCTACGAGATAGTAAAAGACCAAGACAGGTCATAAAAGGCTGGTATTATAAAATGACACACACACACACACACACACACACGCAGAACGGAGGATAAGAAATGACCGCCGGGAGTAAAACCATCATTCACAGACACTTCAACAATTAAAGGCATTTCCTGAAAGGAAAGTCTGTAAAGAGTGTCAGAACAAGAGAGAGAGAGTGAGAGAGAGAGAGAGAGAGAGAGAGAGAGAGCAATCAGACTCCTTCTAGAAAAACACAGTGACGTCTCACACCTTGTCAACAGAATAATGA
This sequence comes from Tachysurus vachellii, assembly GCF_030014155.1. NCBI lineage: Eukaryota > Metazoa > Chordata > Actinopteri > Siluriformes > Bagridae > Tachysurus > Tachysurus vachellii. The sequence continues at coordinate 3,328,092 of NC_083479.1, forward strand.
TTGGTGCTCAGTCTGTACAGGCCGTTCCCCTGGCGCCTGTTGCTTTATTGATCTGCGCACTTCAAGGGACCAGAAAGAAGAAAGAAAAACAAGCATGTAGCGGGTGTTTCTTTGAGGGCTGCCAGACCGCACGTTCGCTCGGCTAATCTCGCCCGTCGTCTGCTTTAGCAACATCTCTACGTCGATTAGCATCTCGACGTCAGCTCTGGTTTTCCTTTCTCACCAGCCACGCCAAATCCGATCTAACCGGCCCTTCATCTGCGTGAGCGTGATGCGCTAAAGGCTGCAGGTAAACAGGTCGATCAGTGGGTTTGTGGAGTAAATGGCTTCATAGCAATCACAGGCGGGGTCGTGACCTGTGAGACCGCACGGACGCCCCTTCAGAAAAAATAAAGAAGCTGTAATCAAGTGTATTACGATGTAAATACTTCCTAAGCAGTGGGATGATGATGAAGTATCAAGGATCATCACTTGCTCGTGTGTAATCGTGAACAGTGGAGACAAAAGCGTAGAACAAAAGGAGACTAATGATGAACAGCACGTCCATCATCCTTTGACTTTTTAACAAGCCTCGTTCAAGGACAATCCCATGATGGACAGTCTACATCAAAGCGATGTTACTGTTCCCCAATTGATACTTCAAATATTCGCACTCAGACAACAGCCGGTGATCAAACGCACCTTTCAGTAGAAAAGCAAGAGATGAAAGCCAAGGACGAGGCTAAAATACAGCCAGTTAGCCAGAGTGTCAGACAGATGAAACGAAATGACTCTTCATTGTTCGACTTCAATCAGCTGGATTCATGACTCAAGTGTGTCTGAACTAAAGCCAGGAATATCGATGGGGTTGGATTGTTTATACCGAAGCGTGGATGAATTTACACCACAAACGCCTACAGTGTTTATTAACTAAAAAATAACACGTGGTAGATGAGCTGCGGCAAGCTGAAAAGCCTTTGAAGTAAGGTCAAAGGTCACAGTGCATTTGTCTTTTCCGTTTAAAAATGGTGTGTTTTTTTTACAATATTTCTGAGTTTTACCAGAAGGTTTTTTTTTTCCTCCCCACTTCTAAAACCCTGCTACCAAACCATTTAGACTACACAACAAACCCAGAAACACACACACACACACACACACACAGCTGTAATTGAGATGGATAGAAGAAGGAATGTTTGTTTTCCTTGCTCTGGAAGTAGTGAAGGCAGTGTAATTGGTCAGCGTGATGTTGATGGAGTGGGTTTTCAAAAGGAGTGCCATTAATACATCTTAGCATCGCCTGCGATACTTTTCTTGGTTGCTATTTATCACTGTAAAAAAAAAAAAAAAAAAAAACAAATTTAAAAGACCAACCTATGCTAAATGTGACCTATTCTTAAAACAAAACAATAATTAATAATAATGCTTGTTTATAAATGATGGGGTCCTCAGGATAGGTTTAGATCTCAGGGTACATGATCTTGGTCTAGATCTCGAGTACTGAGGGTCTGTGGTCTTGCTCTAGATCATGAGGTCTGAAGTCTTGCTGTACATGTCAGGGACTGTAATAGATCTGAGGGTCTGTCGAATTGGTCCAGACCTCAAGGTCTGAGGTCTTGCTTTAGATCAAAGTGTCTGTGGTAGATCTGAAGACCTGTGTTCTTGGTCCAGATCTCTAGACCTCAGAAAATGAGGTATTTGCCTGGAGACTGGTTTTTTCTTCTTCTCAGCTTTCACAACGTTGCTGCCATCCGCTGCTGCTGTTTTTCTCGGCTCTGATGACCTTTTCCATTTCTGCTTGTTAGTGCAGTAGTGATTTCTTTCTTTCTCAGGACGTTCCGAATGGTTGTATCAGCTTTGCCCAGTGATTGTGGAATGGCTCTGGTCCATGGTCACTGTTTCCTGTTTCAAAATGGCTTGCTTTTCTGGCACAGATTGGGCTTTAGGATGGGTTACCAGTTTTGTTCTTTTAAAGGTGCCCTTCCACACAAAACGGTTTTTACTTGTATTTTTTGATATGTGTTCGGTCCATATGTGTTTGTGTTGTGTCGTGAATGTGAACACGAACTGCTACCTCCCCGGTCAGTTCTAGCCACTTAAAAGAAATAAGCGGAGAAATCAGGTCAGTTGGAAAAGCTGCTCAGTGTGACGTAGTAATGATTGAGCTCATTACTATTCATGAGCTCTCCCACTTGAGACCGCGCCCCCAGAATTCGTGTAGCTCAGTGAGTTTCCTATACAGCAAGGATGGCTGAACGTCAACGGGCCTGTGAAGAAGCCGTTCTGCCGCATTTCAAGGTGATTGTAAACAAATTTCCTCTAGCCTGGGCTACTTATTGCTCTGGGTGAATGAATAGTCATGCGCTCATATCCTAGCGGTTAGCCAATCGGAGCCAAGCAGCATAGCTCATTTGAACATTCATGAGAACTGGCGCAAATCGAGCTGAGTCTTCCTGCAGGCTTTCTATACCACACTAGAATGGCTTGAAACGAGGTAACCAAGGCACCACAAAAAAATGTTACAGAGTCCATGGTGAACTTCAGACATTACCACAAAAGTAATGAAATACGTGTGGCAGGGCATCTTTAACAACAAACAGTCTTCACAGGTGAAACCCAGAGTTCTTATTCAGACTCAGTCTGTGATGTGTAGCTCTTGGCATGCATTTCTTGGGGCTATTTTACTCTGTCCCTCTGTCACTCGCCATGTCTAACGTTTTTAATTAAAGCCCATCGGGTGGCCGAGCCATGCTTTTTTATTTTTAAAACATCAGCTCTCATTATGTATGAACACACTTAAAAACAAACACACACATACACACACACACACACACACACAAAGAGCTGGGCTTTTTCTCCATGCTGGGCACCTGCAGTCATAGCACCATGAAATTGGGGTATTTAGGAGGGAGATTAAGAGTTGACATTTTGACTTTTAATATGCGACATTTCAGCCTATCGACCTCCTAATCCTCCCTGACCATGTGTGACATTTCATTATTTTGTTTTCGCGAGCTTCCTTCTTGCCTCGGATATACGCTCGCAGGGAGAATTTTAAAAGTTTCTGCTTTTTTTATTTGACCTTCGAGATCTTTGTATACCTCGTTCCACCCTATAGCTTTATTATATGTCGTATGCTCAGTGTAGATTTTAGACTGGAATAAAACCTGAATAAATCGAGTACATGTGAGGTGTTGTTCCTATGGAGAACACACGGGATGTTGAGGTTTCACATACAACACTAATGAAAGCTATCTGGACTGTCGGACAGTTTTCCTAGCTATTGTGTAGGTGTCTCGGACATTAGCTAATCATGGATGGATGGATGGATGGATATTTACTGGAGTGATTACTAGGTAAATGTGGTTTAGGACATTTATCTGTTTTTTTGGGTGCATAAGCAAAATTAAGCTCTCTGTTATACGACATAGAGAGAGAGAGAGAGAGAGAGAGAGAGAGAGAGATCACTACGAGATGAATTAAAGTGAGCTGTAACAGAAATATCTCCAGATTAGCTTAAGTTTAATGTAAGACCATGAAGCGCACTACAGTGCAGGGTGTAACAGGCAGTATAGTCGGCTCATAAAAGAAAGGAGTTAAATCTTATACTGAGAGGACAGAGTCTTTCTGTTTATATAGAATTATACCTACACATGTCTGTAAAGGCTCTGTGTGAAAAGGCCTGGTAGGAAGTACTGCGCTGAGATAAAAACACACACGCAGCACTGCATGGAAACGGGTGTGTCTCAACCTCTCACACGGTTTCTCTCTCAGACAGACACACACACACACAATATCGGAGAAATAATTCCTAGGATGAGAAATGATTCACATTAAGTGATTTACATTAAGTGATTCAGCAGCTGAAGCTGACATGCACTGGTGAATGCTGTGACTATACACGTCCCCAAAGTGTGACAGAAGTGCCATGTTTGTCCAACTCTGGATGCACAAGTCAGGATATTTCTGAAACGATGAACAGGCTGAACATCTGATGAAAGTTTTAGTTGTTTCTTTTTGTTTGAAATGCAAAAAATTGTCTGTTACACGTCACGGTTGAACAGACAGCAGAAGATGAGGAGGAGGAGGAGGAGGAAGAGGACGCAGTGACCGTCTTTATAACAAACTGTAACTTTGCTCAAAGCTCTGCTACATTTGTGTCACTGTTTTATTCCATAGCTGCGCTTTGAGATGCTAAAAGTCACTTAAGCTTGATATGTTGCCATTTCCAGTTAAAAAGCAAGTCCCTCCATGTGTGTGTGTGTGTGTGTGTGTGTGTGTGTGTGTGTGTGTGTGTGTGCCCCCTTGTTTTAAACAGATTGTCTAATTTGTGCTTGGCAGATGTTAGGACCAGGGACGGTTCAAGCTGTAAGCAGTACAGGCAGGCGCTTAGGCTCCTCAGGGGAAAATTTCTTTTTATTTTAATGTATACATCTCAGATGACAAATCAATTCCGACATATTTAGAAACAGCCGTGTTAAAGAAATTTAGTGCAACAATGAAAATAATGCGTGATAATTATTCCACTTTTTTAAAAAAAAATTTTTTTATGTCTCCTATGATTTGTTTAAATTCTCCTCGGCAGCTTCCGCAGATCTTCTCTCACTCTGTGTTCGAGTCTTCGTCTCAAGTCAAAGTCATTCTCTTAGTTGTTTCCAAAGTTTTTTTTTTTTTTAAGGTCCAGAATGAATTCTAGGCCCAGAGCCTGGGTAGTGAGGAATGAAGAGCCCATCAGAGGCTCTCTGGCAGCCATGAGATTTACCCTCACAACCTTCTGGAGACTAACACAGCACCTTATCCACTGAGCCTCCACAAACAATAAAGAAATGCTCTCGTCTGCCGCTATAAATAAAAGGCTTTAGCTGTTGGGGTTAGCATGAGAAGCACTTAAATCCTGCTTTGGGTGACACCGCAGTGAGAGTCAGTCTCTCAGGTTCCTCCATGTTTTGCTTTTACGGCTTCACTTCGATTCCAGCTGCCTTTGTGCTGCACCGTGAAGCTTGATGACTCTCTAATCTGAACGCAGCTCCTAATTTTCCTGAGAGGCCGCTGGTCCTCGAGTCAAGAGCAGAGAGAAAACCTCACGTGATATCAACACTAATTCTTTTTATCTACTACTAAGCTTGACAGTGCAGGTGGTTTATTCCTGCCTCACTGAGAAATGTCCCGACATCTCTGTATCGATATGCAAATGCGATGTTATGTTAATTATCCAGCATTCGCATAAAATTAGCTATGCTATTCAACACAATAACTGAAGCAAGGTTAGCCAACGACTGCTAACAAAGCTCTATGAAATTCGGCAGCCATTCATTAGCCAGTGTTTGTTTTTTTACTGTTAGAGTGTTGCTAGTTTTTTACTAGCTAAAGTTAACTTGTGTATTTACTGCTAGTCTCCACAGATGCTAGCTAACATTAGGCTGATTACTGTACTGTGTGAATAAAAACAAGGAGTCAGGATTATTAGAAATGATCGGATTGTGTGATTAGAACCGGCATTCGGTTTGCTAGCTAATTAGGCTAATTACTGTTCAGAGCAGTAGCTCGGTTTGTTAGTTAGCTAGGTGGGTGTTGGGTAAACTGCAGCGCTCACGTACTGTAATTAACGTTGACTCAAATCTTCACTCTGGTCCAGTCTGCACTAATGGATATATTTGAAAGGTCCTGATCATATATTTGCTGTTAAAGCTTTGTGGATTAGTCATCTAAAGAGATTTTGAGCCGCGGCTGGTCCTGACGCTCGGCTTTAACGCTCTCGTATCTCATGGGATTTGTTACATTCCTCAGAAAAGGCTGCGTGTGAACAGGAGCGGCTGAGCTGCGAGACTCGGATAATGACTGTTGTTGTGCTGCAGATGAACTCCGGTAAAGAATTACAGTAGCAGTTCTGCTTTGAGATGTTTTATGCATCACAGAAAGTTCCTTTGCATACAGAACAGTTCTGGGGTTTTTGTTTTTCATCCCCCTGAAAAGCCTCTGGGGACAGAAAATGTAAAAACAGCGGTGGCGGCAGCAGCGCCAGGCAGAGAAAGATCCAATATTTACTGTGGTTATGGCATGATGCATATCAGAAGATGTTCTTTTGCCGTGTCGGTGTTTGTTTTTTTTTGCTGAGACTGAAGCAGAATAACAAAGTGGTGGCTCTTGTAGTCTCTCGTAGTGCTGACGTTTTTCCTGACCTCTCCTGCCCTCCTACATGTCTGTCTGTTCCCCCTGGCATTAGAGAAACACTCAGAGCCTCGTCACAGATGACACTTCCAGCCCTTGATCCAAGGGCATGAAAGGCATTAAAGATGTGCAGAGGTCTCTCCACAGACCCCTTCAGTTGAGTGAGCCGTGCAGCTCCGATGCAATTACCTTTAGCTTAATGAACAGAGGCTCCTCCTCATCTCCTGAGCGTCTCTCACGCTGCCTCTGTTAGCGGGGCTGTTTACTTCTGTGCCACTGTGGATTGATAGCGAGGCTGAGGCACTTCTCATGCCGTGCCGGTGTTCTGACGGTGCAGTTTCTTACCAACTGGGCTACACGGATTCACATTCGCATCTGGCCTGCCAGATCTTTTTTTCCTGGCTGGCTGATGACATGTAAAGGTTTCCAGAACTTGGTAAAGGGGGATGAAAGGTACCTAGGAATGCTGAGACTGGAATCTCTTCATCTGGTGCGCAGGAACATTGGTCAAGTTCATCTGGAAACCTGATGGTGTGAATGGAAGACACATGTAGCACCTGTTTGCTTGTGTTCATGTTCATGTTTGAAAGTAGACACTCCACACCAATGGGTTAAGCAGTGAGAAGACGAAGGTGAACTCACTGGACATCAGCGCTCTGGTCTGGAGAGTTCAGGCCGCTCCTGATATGGTCCAGAAGACACCGAGGTGCTACTGAATGAAATCAGTGCTGTTCCGACTAAAGCAAATCTCTTTCTTGGAAACTTTTTCCATCCTGAACGGTTGAATAGCGAGCAGCACGAGCAGCCAGCTGCAGCTCCTTCACTGAAATGAACTGCCCACCACCAATAAATGTTCCAGCGCGTGAGATTACTTTTGAGATTTTCTGTAGCAGCACAGGCAACCGGGTCACGCTGCTGCTGAGCTCTTATTTGCAAAAAAAAAAAAAAAAAAAAAAAGGTCATTTGGGACCCTTTTTTATCAATTTCATCAGCTCTTTTCTTGCTCTGTCTCCATGTCCCCTCTGTTTATTAGCTGTTTAAGCTACAAGCCAGTCAGCTATTTTCTTCTAGCCTTCTGCGTATATCCACGTGGCTCTCACTCGCTCTCCTGATGGTTTCCTCTCATGGTTTCCATGGTTAAATGTAAGAGGGAGTAAAATAAATAAATAAATAAATAAATTCGCTGTTTGCTGATTTGCTGTTCCGTCTTTCTTTTTTCATAATACACCATTAAATCTAATTAGTTGATGGTTAGTGAGAACCGGTGGGAAATCATGCATATGATTTGATATGATTTGCATTTGTGCGGCGCTGCCTGATAATCCGGCCCGTGTGATTTGGGAGCAGGATTTCTCTTTCCTGGAACGAGCTGATCGCTCTCTACACTGGATTGTGTCTGCTAGGCAAAGTGGATTAGCCGCACGCAGTCGTTGAGGCTTGAGCGTTTATTGCATCTCCAAAGCGTCTGAGAGTTGCGGGTATGTGGATTCCATGTTGTCGCGGTTCCTCGAGGAAAACGTTGAGGAATCGTGTTCAGATGCGATGTATGGGAATTTATAGCACAGACGGAATCCCTGACACCACAGGGAAATAAAACGTACCCGGTTTGAGTGACAGGGCAGGGTAGTGACGAGGCAGACGTGATTAAGAGGACGTGTGGACGTCGTGTCACGTCACGGCTCGGACGTATCCGTATGGCGGTCTAAATCCGAGTGCCGCTCTGCCGTAGCCAATTTCAGTCTCCGCTGCAGAACCCTCTGAACCCGAGAGAAGCAGAAATGTCGGTCATTCGTATGTAACCGTGGCTATTTATAACGTTGATGCAATTTCCTGGTAATCATCACAGTAAGTTGAGTGGAATTGAGTGGAGAGGAGCGACGATTTAACGAGGCCTGTCTCACTGCGCGCGCACACACACACACACACACACTACAGCAGAACCCAGTTTCTTTTTCTGCACCGTCAATCCGTCTCTGCAGACGTGCAGATTTTCTTTTTTTTTTGTTTTAATGAAAGAAATGTCAGATAAAATCATGTACACACAAAAATATATATATTTTTTATATATATATATATAAAAGGATCTATATATTTTGGACACTTTTCTGGCCACAAGCTTCAGAACCCTGACATATGATCAGCTCGTCTGATTTGAACATGTTTATTTCCAGACCCTTCAGACCCTGTGGGCGAATCCTAGAAGTCAATCCTAAGCCTGTATTTTTCCTCCATTTGTCAGCAAACAGAACGACTCGAAGCTTTTATACTAGGTAGAAATGATCAGCGGTACACGGCAGGACGCTGCTTTCCGAGTGGATTTAAAGCATCTCTAAGAATAAGCCTGATGCTTATTCCAGCTTTAAAGGCTCTGCTGACAGATTATGGAGCTGAGATCTGATGTCTTTTGCACATGTTTCTGGACACAAGCTTCGGAATGATTTTTCAGAGCAGGACAAGAAAGAGTAAAATAATCATGGACGATGGATGAAACCTGAGTAAGTTTATCCTGACAGATCTGCTTGACCCGCCCCACAGAGGCACCTCTTTTTCCCCTAGGTAACATAGCTGGAAAGTCACCACCTCTGTGTCTGAATGAGTGTAAATTAGTAGCTACGTCACTGATATCTGATATGAAGTTTTGAAGTGATTTGGAGGTTTGATGTGCTCGTGTGATGAGGGTCGTGCTCCAGAACCTGTTAAAGCCCTCGGTCGGGTCCCGCTGATTACCCACACAAGAGAAGGCTGATGATGACGGCGGCGCTGAAGGAAGCTGCAGCCGACGTGCACAATAGGGCTGCTAAATTAGGCTGCCGCTACCTCGCGGGAGAAGATACGTGTGGTGGAAATTGCTAGAAATACAAGTTATTTTTTCACGCCCTAAGGCCAGGAGAGATCAAGCCATGGGAAAGAAGAGCGCAGATCGAAAATTTAGCACAAGGCCTTTACATTCGGCGCGTCATCCCGCTTCACATTTTCAGAGTGAAACACGCAGAGGGATGAATTATCCTCAACTGCTCCGTCCTTCAGCCGTCGTTCCCTGGGGTAAGAACAAAAGAGAGAGAGGGCGTTTGTACTTTCTGACCCATGGTGTTCTGAAGAAGGCCTTTATTATACGCCTGCTCTTTATGTGTCCTTGTGCACAATACGAGTTACAGGCTGTTCCTGGTTTACGACCCTGCTTGTTGGAAAATCTATTTTCTGTAATTCTCTCGTGCAATTTTCAGAGCTGGCTTTTGTGTGTGCCGCTTATAAAAAAAAGAAAAAAAAGAAAAGAAAAACTTTTTCTTGATATCCCGAGCTGAAACTGGCTGACATTGGCTGCCTGGTATCTCCAACCGAGCCTGCATTGTTGTGTTAGAAAGCGGATTCTAGGCCTAACCTGGTCGTTAAAGCAGTTTACTCGTCATTATCGACAGCGAGTGCATCCAACGTGTCCAATTAACATTTTGAGCATTTTAGATTGGGATTTTTTTTCAGATGTTTCTTCCCTACTGAGCTGACCCAGACAGTGTAGTCTGGAAGAAAAAAAAAAAACCTTATTTATCCTTCACGGCCTGAATCGAAGAGATCCGCTGGGATACGTGGTTGTTTCCATGGTAATTCATGCGCTAGTTCCCAGCAGGAATGGGTAAATAAATTTGAGGGAGAACTTGAAAAAGTTAACAAGGCCCAGGGGAAGGTGCTTTCCGCCATCAGCCGCCTCGCAGCACAACTCTTCCATGCCACTCTCTCTCTCTTTCTCTAAAGAAAAATAGCTGTGATGATGAAAGACGGATAAAAGAGCTCCGGCACGCGAGGAGGAGATGAGACGGCTGTCAAGCTCGGCGTGTGAGAGAGAGAGAGAGAGAGAGAGAGAGAGAGAGAGAGAGAGAGAGAGAGAGAGAGAGAGAGAGAGAGAGAGAGAGAGAGAGAGAGAGAGAGAGAGAGAGAGAGCATCCTTTTAGCACAGTGTAGACCTTGTTGAAGAAGTCAAGCCAGAGTGCAGTCACACAGACGTCTGAAAACACGATGAAAGGAGTTTCGACGTATTTGTTCTACGTCTCTTTCGGAGACAAACCGAGTCCTTGATCTTTGGGCTTAGACTCAGGAGATCAAAGCTGTTTGTCTCTCGTCGTCAGGGTGAGAGAGGATAGGAGGTGAGAGCAGCCAAGAGAAGGCAGTCGGACAGGACTGAAAATGGATGCGAGCTCCGTCACAGTCCATCACAGCGCTGAGGATTTAGCTGGGTCAGTAATCCAGCTAATAACGTTTTCAATCACTTTTCAGCACTGGATCCAACACAACCTTGATCTGAACCATGAATTGAAACCATGTCTTCACTAACAAATGAGGCATTTTAGCAGAAAGACAAAACCTGGTTAAGAAAAACGTCCACACTGACGTCTTCTGGACCCTGTTGCACACGTGAAATATTCCAGACATCACCCAGAGTCAAGAGGACGTTCAGTCAAACGTCCATTCTTTATACCTGCTTTCATGCGTCGGGTGTTAAACGTGTTAACGCACCTGTTTGTCAAATGTGAAGTGGGAGAGGTCGAAACACAGACACGTCCTGAAGGACACTTTACTCTAAAAGTGATCGGTGTGATGCCACGCTTGATATCAGTCTCTCTTAGGTCCACAGATCGACCCTCCAAAAAGAAGAGAAACACAAACATTTATTCTCTGCGTGTCTTATTCACCTCCAAGAGGTCTGGGGGAAAGAAAAAAAAAAAAAAAAAAACACACTCCAGTAAAAAGCGAGTCGAATTGATCCAGCAGGCTGCGGTTCTTCTGTCCTGACCTTGCTCTTAGTGTTGCATAGTTTGGTAACATGCAGCACGTTGAGAGAGAAAACAGATTAAACCCTAACACGCTCTCTCTCTCTCTCTCTCTCTACTTGGAGGATACTGCATGTGTTTGATGTATTAGCCAAGCCTCTGACGGCTAGCGGCCGAATCGTACGGCCAAGTGCTTTTTTGTGTGATTGAGCCTTAATCACGTATCAGCTACAAGGACTCTCTATGCTCTTACCTTTAAATGTCTCTCAGAAGAGTCTTTTATTTATTAGATCGTTTACAGAGTTAAATAAAGCCTAGGTTTTTTTCCCCCGCTCCCGTTTCATTTGTAGTTTGTTGTTGTTGGAGCTCTGCTTTCTCTTTTGGATGCCACGTTGCCGCAGAGCTCAGATCTCCACGGTGGTCCGTCTGCCACCTGTAATCCTGAGCATGGTAATTATCTCATATTCAATCATTTAGCCACAAATTAAAGCCCTGAGATAAATAATGCAGAGTGCAGGTCAATCCAGCAGGCAGGAAACACACAGAGAGCTTGTTTTGTATTCAAGGGACTGCATATTAAACACACACACACACACAAACACACACACACACACAAACAAACACATACACATAAAGGACTCCTTTTCATGCAGTCTGACTGTGAGTGAAATACAAAAGAGGATTTGGACTGGAACCGGGTTTAAGACACACCGCTCTCCTCGTATCTCCTCGGACACGACGTGACGTCGTTCACCATCATGTGACACTAATGACAACCTTTTTTATTAACCGTTTTAAAAGGAATATTTAGGTCTGAACTATGAAATCATTCACAAAGCTTCAATCGAACACTGATGTTCCTCTGAGGCGAGGAAGAGAAAGGGTTTTTTTTTCTGTCTTTTTGTCACTGTAGCTAGCAATCATGCCCCTCTGCCAAAACCCCAAACCTGTGGGGACTTCAGAAAAGATACATAAAAATAATCAGCAAGGCTTCATGTGTCGAGGAACCTGTTGCTGTATTAGAGACCGTGTCTCAGGACGACGTCCTTCGGTGCCGGACACAGCCTGGAGCAGACACGAGGAGATAACAGCACATCAGGAGGACGTCTGAACTGGGCAAAAAACCCAATAAGGAGAATTGAATGGCGTGTCACTGGCTTCTATCTGTCTGCTTGGCCGAGCGTGTCCTGCATCCCTCTACGGGACGTGACTTTTATACACCGTTAGAGCAGAGGAGTGTGATGTGCGCTGGTCCAGAACGCCCATTTCTTTGTGCTGTCACGCGTTCCTCTGACACCGGTGGTGATCCCGTCTCTGTGAGAGGAACGGCGCGCCTAGCGATAGCGCTCTAATCCGCCGCTCGGATTCAGATATTGGATATCAGATGCAGCGTCGAGTGTTTTTTTGACAGCTCACTGGAAATAAGGAATCTCCCTTTTTTTTTTGTTGTTTTTCCCCCCTTCCCCTCTGTTATCTGCACCGCTGAACTGCTTTTGTGATGGCAAGTAGGGAAGAAAAACAATCTGCTGTCATGAGAAGCTGCAGTATCGGGTTTAACCGCTGCTGATGTTTCAGTGACTGACGAAAAAATAAGCAGAGCAGCCAGGCTTGAACACAAACTCTTAAAAATGTTTAACAGAACAAAGCAGACCTGACAGCCTCCTGCTCGCTCTCTCTCTCTCTCTCTCTCTCTCTCTCTCTCTCGACAGAATTCCACTTGACCTGTAGCTCTGAACTTTTAAGTCTAAATTAAACCGTTTGCTTGTAATTAACGGCCTGCCCTGTGAACGAATAATGAATACCCTGCTTTTAAGACAGATACGCATGTTCAATGCCCTAACTGCCCCTTGTGATTAAATGTATGCGTATGTTTTATTCAGATCCTGATGAAGTGTGGAGATGAACACGTCGCTCACACCTTCAGGGGAAGGAGCAAAGGTCTGTAATAAACAGAAAAAGCCGGACACCACGTAAAAACTCCGTCTCCTTCGAACACACTAGAAGGCTATAATGTTATGAAGCCTCAGACTCGCTCATTAGGGATAGATGTTAGAGATGAAGAGTAACTTCATTCTGTTTCTGTGCTTCTGTAAAGCTGCTTCGAGACAAAATGAACTGAATTATCCCACACAGACTGTCGGTATGTTTACTGAAGAAATGGATCTGTGAGGCTGCACCAGGGTCCCGTCCTTGAAGCTTTGTTTAACTAAAACCCACCCCGTGTTAGGAGACTTCTGGACTAAGCTTCACTGGACATTTTCGCAGCAACGTAACCATCCTCGCCTAGCCGAAGCTCCGGGTGTGGGCTCGGCCGTTATCACGGCTCCACCGGAGAAGCTCAGACTCCTCACCCGTGTTATTCGTTCGAGGTTGTTCCTCAAAAACCGCCCAGAGCAACGCGGCTCGAGCCTGGCAGGAAAACTTCCAAAACTCAGCAACATGTTGACGTGGCTGCTGTAATGATGAAAAGCCTGGAGCTCGGTTTACGGCATTGCCTCTAGCGTTAAACAAGCGTGTGTCACGGCCCTGCAAATTACCCCATACCGGTCCAACTGCCTGGATTTTCACTTGGAAATGGAGGAGAAAGCAGAGACTTGGACAAACCACATGTAATTAGTGGAACACGGACAGAGCAGAAGTGCTTGTAGGAAAGCTGGAGGGCAGAACGACACCACCTCAGTGGCCTCACGTGGGGATGTACGGCTGGCAGAGCCACAGAAGGCTCTGGAAGGAGACGTTTAACAAGCATGCGGGAAATGTCCAGAGACGTCCAAACTACAGGACACGTGAACACGGCTCTAATAATGTCCTCAGTCAATACCTGTGGTTAGGATCGACTGGCATGTGGTAAACGAATAAATCACCCAGATGTGTACAGTCTTACTATAACACTCTCACACACACTACATTATCTGGATTGAGCTATGAACCTCTCTCTCATGAGCCTACAGCTTCATCATGACATTGAAAACTTCCAGAGCCCTATTCAGACTGGATTAGTTTTATGTTATTATTAGTTTTATGTTATTCTGAGTGCAGATGGAAATGCACGAGGGCGTCTGGATCAGACTCGGACACGCGGCCGTGTGAGCTCCAGTATCAACTCTGATGCACACATAATACCGCTTTTTCTCTAGCATTGGCTCTGAGAGTCTCTCCCTCCCTCTCTGTTGTCCATGGCCACTCGTCTCTGTTAACCTCTCATTATTACTCTAATCAAACTGAGCTCTTTTCCAGAGTCTCTAATTCAATTCCAGAATGGAAGGCCGAGCCCTGGGGAAGGATCTCTCTCTCTCTCTCTCTCTCTCTCTCTCTCTCTCTCTCTCTCTCGGCTTTGTGGTAACGATGGAAACGGCACTCTTACCGGTTTTGCTTTGAGAGAAGCCTCGTACTGGTTCTATCAAAAGAAAGGAATCGGCAGCTGGTCTCGCAATGAAGCAGCCAGCAACAGGAAGTATCTAGAAATGAAAAGCCGATTCAGACGTCTTTGACAAACCGCTCCATC